>NC_074679.1:19104632-19249242 GCF_029448725.1 Salvelinus fontinalis | reverse complement strand
CAATCACGTAGGCTTTGGTTTTGCTAGGGCGTTGTGGACGAGGTGGTGGGTTGGAGTAATCCCATGACTCTCAATCACGACGTTGTGTGTTGGATCCCACTTGTGGGCACTTGTTTTTACATTTGGTTTTAACCCTATCCCAAACCTTAACCCTTACCTTAAACTAAACTTTACCGTTAACTTTGAAATTGGATGTTTGGAGAAATGGAACGATACAGAGCAGCAGGCACAACAAAAACACTTCTGCAGTGAGACTGTGAGAGCTTGTTGTAATCCCTCCATGCCTCCCTCTTTCCATCACAGTCAGACTGGCTTCATGTGGCCAAAATAAAACCCTCTGTAGTTAATGGAAAATAGATATTTGCGCAGCCTGATTCTGCAGCGGTCCAAAGAGAAAATCATCTTATCCTTCTCTGATCATCGGCCAGGCTTATAGCTGCCATCTGAGTCACCTCTGCCTTCCTTCCTTCCCACTATATCATTTTACGATTCAGAGATCAATTGTTCTTTTCATCTTTTATCTCTGTCTATTCCTTCCACCTCTCTCTCTCTCTCTCTCTCTCTCTCTCTCTCTCTCTCTCTCTCTCTCTCTCTCTCTCTCTCTCTCTCTCTCTCTCTCTCTCTCTCTCTCTCTCTCTCTCTCTCTCTCTCTCTCTCTCTCTCTCTCTCTCTCTCTCTCTCTCTCTCTGAAGTTACAGGGTGTCTGTGTTAGTCCAGTATAAACAGGGGCCTGAACAAAGGCAACACCACAGACCCAGACAACAAAACACCAATATCAGTCCCCTGCCAGTCAACACGTCTCCCTCTCTCCTCTTTTCCTCCTTCCCTTCATCCGTCCATCCCCAGAGTAACAGTGACTGTTGGCCTGTCAGACGTGGCAGAACTCCATTTCTCTCTGCCAGAACTAATTGGGGAATCATGGCAGCGACAGTCATAGACCTGTGTGTTTGTGTGTGTACGTGCGCGTGTGTGTGTGCCACAGCTCTGTCAGTCGAGGGGTTAGACATCCTCTATCGTAGCTGGGAAACCTAATCATTATTACCTCACTACAGAGATGAATGAAGTCATGAGCAATCAGCACTGACACACACACACACACACACATACACACATACAGGGACACAAACACACACAAACAGGCTTGCATACACACACTTACATACACGCACACTTTGGCCTGCCTGTTTTCTTCTCTTGTGTTTCTCTCTGTGTGTGTGTGTGTGTGTGTGTGTGTGTGTGTGTGTGTGTGTGTGTGTGTGTGTGTGTGTGTGTGTGTGTGTGTGTGTGTGTGTGTGTGTTTTTCACAACCCTTCTAATTCCATTTTTCTTACTTTATGTTCCTATGAGTAGATGTCAATGCCTCACCAGATTCTCTCATCTCAGATTATTTTCTCCAGCAACAGCAGAGCCTTAGAGTCTCATCAACTGGTGTATATAAGAGCAGTATTAGCGGTTTATTTCCTGAAACATCCTGTAATTGCTGTGAATTGAACCTAATCCAGGCAATCCCCAGTCAGCACTGAAATCTTTTAAAGAGAGAGATAGAGAATGTGTGTGTGTGTGTGTGTGTTTATATTTCAAAGCAGGAGTTTGGTTCCTTGTGAAGACCTTGACCATTGCTCTGTCTGGGCCTCTGCGGTTGTGGTTCTGCCGTGAGGTACCCAGGCCCCTGATCCCATTTCTGTGTATGTGTGTGTTTCAACAGTCAAGTGTGTGTAGGTGTGTGTATCCTTACATTCACCAGTGTGAGTGTGTGTGTGTGTGTGTGTGTGTGTGTGTGTGTGTGTGTGTGTGTGTGTGTGTGTGTGTGTGTGTGTGTGTGTGTGTGTGTGTGTGTGTGTGTGTTTGTGTGTGTGTGTGTGTGTGTTCGCTCCTGTTCAAGCACTTTCCTGAGAATTTGTTAAGTCTGAGAATTTGTTAAGTCTTTCTCTCTCTCGCTCCCTCCCCCCTCCTCCTCTCCCCCTCGCTCCCTCCCCCCCCCCCTCCTCCTCTCCCCCTCACTCCCTCCTCCTCTCCCCCTCACTCCCTCCTCCTCCTCTCCCCCTCGCTCCCTACTCTCCCCCTCGCTCCCCCCTCTCCCCTCCTCCTCTCTCTCTCGCTCCCTCCTCCCCCCCTCCTCCTCTCCCCCTCATTCCCTCCCCCCTCCCTCTCTCTCTCGCTCCCTCCTCCTCCTCTCCCCCTCACTCCCTCCTCCCCCCTCCTCCTCTCCCCTCTCCTCCTCTCCTCCTCGCTCCCACCTCTCCCCCTCGCTCCCCCCTCCTCTCTCTCTCGCTCCCTCCTCCCCCTCCTCCTCTCCCCCTCACTGCCCCCCATCCTCCTCTCCCCCTCACTCCCTCCTCCCCCCCTCCTCTCTCTCTCGCTCCCTCCTCCCCCCCTCTTCCTCTCCCCATCACTCCCTCCTCCCCCCCTCCTCCTCTCCCCCTCCCTCGCTCCCTGCACTGGCCTCTAGTGAGTCTATCACCCCTGATAGATTAGATTACACCAAGCAGGCCTAACTAACACACACAGCTCAAACACCATTACCAGATCCAATCTAACTATCAAATCAAGACAAATACACCTGGAACACACAGTCACGCTGCACAGTCACGCTGCACAGTCACGCTGCACAGTCACGCTGCACAGTCACGCTGCACAGTCACGCTGCACAGTCAAGCTGCACAGTCAAGCTGCACAGTCACGCTGCACAGTCAAGCTGCACAGTCACGCTGCACAGTCAAGCTGCACAGTCACGCTGCACAGTCACGCTGCACAGTCACGCTGCACAGTCACGCTGCACAGTCAAGCTGCACAGTCACGCTGCACAGTCAAGCTGCACAGTCACGCTGCACAGTCAAGCTGCACAGTCAAGCTGCAGAGTCAAGCTGCACAGTCACGCTGCACAGTCAAGCTGCACAGTCAAGCTGCACAGTCAAGCTGCACAGTCAAGCTGCACAGTCACGCTGCACAGTCACGCTGCACAGTCAAGCTGCACAGTCAAGCTGCACAGTCACGCTGCACAGTCAAGCTGCACAGTCACGCTGCACAGTCACGCTGCACAGTCACGCTGCACAGTCACGCTGCACAGTCACGCTGCACAGTCAAGCTGCACAGTCAAGCTGCACAGTCACGCTGCACAGTCAGGCTGCACAGTCAAGCTGCACAGTCAAGCTGCACAGTCACGCTGCACAGTCACGCTGCACAGTCAAGCTGCACAGTCACGCTGCACAGTCAAGCTGCACAGTCACGCTGCACAGCCCTCTCTTTCTGTTAGGGGTTTATTTCCTGCTTATTTTCAGTGCTGAAGGGGTTTCTGTCCACCTTCCTGGCCAAACAGTTTGTTATTATTTACCATCCGTTTTGCTTTAGAGAGCATTGAGTTTCTCCATTTCAGGCCTGTGTGGTAGAATTGTTTGGCCTTTAGAAATGGGTCTAGGTCTGGGGGACCCTTGGTCAGAAGTAATGGGCAATTCCTCCCATGAATGGATATCATGAGATTCTCCATTGAGCATACTTAGTTTAGTCCAGGAGTAAACTTATTCATCTGGGTTCGGGAGACTAGTCCTAAATGTTACGCCGCTCTCTTTCTGTGGGTTATGCCTGGATTATTAGTGATTTATTAGGACTCTATGTCCTATTCAAAATATGTCTACTCCAATGTACAAGCAAATGATCCTTTCTGAAATCCACTAAGGTCAAAAAGATGCTGCAAAAATAACTATGGCGGCATCAAAACACTGTTTATTTATTCTCCATTCTATCTAAACTAAGGCTATTTTTCTGTGAGCGTATTGCCTTCAAAATGAAATCTCTGCTGTTCTAATGTTTTCCCTGTCTCTGCTGCTCTAATGTTTTCCCTGTCTCTGCAGCTCTAATGTTTTCCCTGTCTCTGCTGTTCTAATGTTTTCCCTGTCTCTGCTGTTCTAATGTTTTCCCTGTCTCTGCTGTTCTAATGTTTTCCCTGTCTCTGCAGCTCTAATGTTTTCCCTGTCTCTGCTGTTCTAATGTTTTCCCTGTCTCTGCTGTTCTAATGTTTTTTCTGTCTCTGCTGCTCTAATGTTTTCCCTGTCTCTGCTGTTCTAATGTTTTCACTGTCTCTGCTGCACTAATGTTTTCCCTGTCTCTGCTGCACTAATGTTTTCCCTGTCTCTGCTGCTCTAATGTTTTCCCTGTCTCTGCTGCTCTAATGTTTTCCCTGTCTCTGATGTTCTAATGTTTTCCCTTTCTCTGATGTTCTAATGTTTTCCCTGTCTCTGCTGCTCTAATGTTTTCCCTGTCTCTGATGTTCTAATGTTTTCCCTGTCTCTGCTGCTCTAATGTTTTCCCTGTCTCTGCTGTTCTAATGTTTTCCCTGTCTCTGCTGTTCTAATGTTTTCCCTGTCTCTGCTGTTTTAATGTTTTCCCTTTCTCTGCTGTTCTAATGTTTTCCCTGTCTCTGCTGCTCTAATGTTTTCCCTGTCTCTGCTGTTTTAATGTTTTCCCTTTCTCTGCTGCTCTAATGTTTTCCCTGTCTCTGCTGTTCTAATGTTTTCCCTGTCTTTGCTGTTCTAACGTTTTCCCTGTCTCTGCTGCTCTAATGTTTTCCCTGTCTCTGCTGCTCTAATATTTTCACTGTCTCTGCTGTTTTAATGTTTTCCCTGTCTCTGCTGCTCTAATGTTTTCCCTGTCTCTGCTGTTCTAATGTTTTCCCTGTCTCTGCTGTTCTAATGTTTTCCCTGTCTCTGCTGTTCTAATGTTTTCCCTGTCTCTGCTGCTCTAATGTTTTCCCTGTCTCTGCAGCTCTGTTTTCCCTGTCTCTGCTGCTCTAATGGTTTCCCTGTCTCTGCTGTTCTAATGTTTTCCCTGTCTCTGCTGCTCTAATGTTTTCACTGTCTCTGCTGCGCTAATGTTTTCCCTGTCTCTGCTGCTCTAAAGTTTTCCCTGTCTCTGCTGCTCTAATGTTTTTTCTGTCTCTGCTGCTCTAATGTTTTCCCTGTCTCTGCTGTTCTAATGTTTTCCCTGTCTCTGCTGCTCTAATGTTTTCCCTGTCTCTGCTGCTCTAATGTTTTCCCTGTCTCTGCTGCTCTAATGTTTTCCCTGTCTCTGCTGCTCTAATGTTTTCCCTGTCTCTGCTGTTCTAATGTTTTCCCTGTCTCTGCTGCTCTAATGTTTTCCCTGTCTCTGCTGCTCTAATGTTTTCCCTTTCTCTGCTGCTCTAATGTTTTCCCTGTCTCTGCTGCTCTAATGTTTTTCCCTTTCTCTGCTGCTCTAATGTTTTCCCTGTCTCTGCTGCTCTAATGTTTTCCCTGTCTCTGCTGTTCTAATGTTTTCCCTGTCTCTGCTGTTCTAATGTTTTCCCTGTCTCTGCTGTTCTAATGTTTTCCCTGTCTCTGCTGCTCTAATGTTTTCCCTGTCTCTGCTGTTTTAATGTTTTCCCCTTCTCTGATGTTCTAATGTTTTCCCTTTCTCTGATGTTCTAATGTTTTCCCTGTCTCTGCTGCTCTAATGTTTTCCCTGTCTCTGCTGCTCTAATGTTTTCCCTGTCTCTGCTGTTTTAATGTTTTCCCTGTCTCTGCTGCTCTAATGTTTTCCCTGTCTTTGCTGTTTTAATATTTTCCCTGTCTCTGCTGCTCTAATGTTTTCCCTGTCTCTGCTGTTTTAATGTTTTCCCTTTCTCTGCTGTTCTAATGTTTTCCCTGTCTCTGCTGTTCTAACGTTTTCCCTGTCTCTGCTGCTCTAATGTTTTCCCTGTCTCTGCTGTTCTAATGTTTTCCCTGTCTCTGCTTTTTTAATGTTTTCCCTTTCTCTGCTGTTCTAATGTTTTCCCTGTCTCTGCTGCTCTAATGTTTTCCCTGTCTCTGCTGTTTTAATGTTTTCCCTTTCTCTGCTGCTCTAATGTTTTCCCTGTCTCTGCTGTTCTAATGTTTTCCCTGTCTTTGCTGTTCTAACGTTTTCCCTGTCTCTGCTGCTCTAATGTTTTCCCTGTCTCTGCTGCTCTAATATTTTCACTGTCTCTGCTGCTCTAATGTTTTCCCTGTCTCTGCTGCTCTAATGTTTTCCCTGTCTCTGCTGCTCTAATGTTTTCCCTGTCTCTGCTGCTCTAATGTTTTCCCTGTCTCTGCTGTTCTAATGCTTTCCCTGTCTCTGCTGTTCTAATGTTTTCCCTTTCTCTGCTGCTCTAATGTTTTCCCTGTCTCTGCTGCTCTAATGTTTTCCCTGTCTCTGCTGCTCTAATGTTTTCCCTGTCTATGCTGCTCTAATGTTTTCCCTGTCTCTGCTGCTCTAATGTTTTCCCTGTCTCTGCTGTTCTAATGTTTTCCCTGTCTCTGCTGTTCTAATGTTTTCCCTGTCTCTGCTGTTCTAATGTTTTCCCTGTCTCTACTGTTCTAATGTTTTCCCTGTCTCTGCTGCTCTAATGTTTTCCCTGTCTCTGCTGTTCTAATGTTTTCCCTGTCTCTGCTGTTCTAATGTTTTGCCTGTCTCTGCTGTTCTAATGTTTTCCCTGTCTCTGCTGTTCTAATGTTTTCCCTGTCTCTGCTGCTCTAATGTTTTCCCTGTCTCTGCTGCTCTAATGTTTTCCCTGTCTCTACTGTTCTAATGTTTTCCCTGTCTCTGCTGTTCTAATGTTTTCCCTGTCTCTGCTGTTCTAATGTTGTCCATGTCTCTGCTGCACTAATGTTTTCCCTGTCTCTGCTGTTCTAACTTTTTCCCTGTCTCTGCTGTTCTAAGGTTTTCCCTGTCTCTGCTGCTCTAATGTTTTCCCTGTCTCTGCTGTTCTAATGTTTTCCCTGTCTCTGCTGTTCTAATGTTTTCCCTGTCTCTGCTGTTCTAATGTTTTCCCTGTCTCTGCTGCTCTAATGTTTTCCCTGTCTCTGCAGCTCTGTTTTCCCTGTCTCTGCTGCTCTAATGTTTTCCCTGTCTCTGCTGTTCTAATGTTTTCCCTGTCTCTGCTGCTCTAATGTTTTCCCTGTCTCTGCTGCACTAATGTTTTCCCTGTCTCTGCTGCTCTAAAGTTTTCCCTGTCTCTGCTGCTCTAATGTTTTTTTCTGTCTCTGCTGCTCTAATGTTTTCCCTGTCTCTGCTGTTCTAATGTTTTCCCTGTCTCTGCTGCTCTAATGTTTTCCCTGTCTCTGCTGCTCTAATGTTTTCCCTGTATCTGCTGCTCTAATGTTTTCCCTGTCTCTGCTGCTCTAATGTTTTCCCTGTCTCTGCTGTTCTAATGTTTGCCCTGTCTCTGCTGCTCTAATGTTTTCCCTGTCTCTGCTGCTCTAATGTTTTCCCTTTCTCTGCTGCTCTAATGTTTTCCCTGTCTCTGCTGCTCTAATGTTTTTCCCTTTCTCTGCTGCTCTAATGTTTTCCCTGTCTCTGCTGCTCTAATGTTTTCCCTTTCTCTGCTGCTCTAATGTTTTCCCTTTCTCTGCTGCTCTAATGTTTTCCCTTTCTCTGCTGCTCTAATGTTTTCCCTTTCTCTGCTGCTCTAATGTTTTCCCTGTCTCTGCTGTTCTAATGTTTTCACTGTCTCTGCTGCTCTAATGTTTTCCCTGTCTCTGCTGTTCTAATGTTTTCCCTGTCTCTGCTGTTCTAATGTTTTCCCTGTCTCTGCTGCTCTGATGTTTTCCCTTTCTCTGCTGTTCTAATGTTTTCCCTGTCTCTGCTGTTCTAATGTTTTCCCTGTCTCTGCTGTTCTAATGTTTTCACTGTCTCTGCTGCTCTAATGTTTTCCCCTTCTCTGATGTTCTAATGTTTTCCCTTTCTCTGATGTTCTAATGTTTTCCCTGTCTCTGCTGCTCTAATGTTTTCCCTGTCTCTGCTGCTCTAATGTTTTCCCTGTCTCTGCTGTTTTAATGTTTTCCCTGTCTCTGCTGCTCTAATGTTTTCCCTGTCTTTGCTGTTTTAATATTTTCCCTGTCTCTGCTGCTCTAATGTTTTCCCTGTCTCTGCTGTTTTAATGTTTTCCCTTTCTCTGCTGTTCTAATGTTTTCCCTGTCTCTGCTGTTCTAATGTTTTCCCTGTCTCTGCTGTTTTAATGTTTTCCCTTTCTCTGCTGTTCTAATGTTTTCCCTGTCTCTGCTGCTCTAATGTTTTCCCTGTCTCTGCTGTTTTAATGTTTTCCCTTTCTCTGCTGCTCTAATGTTTTCCCTGTCTCTGCTGTTCTAATGTTTTCCCTGTCTTTGCTGTTCTAACGTTTTCCCTGTCTCTGCTGCTCTAATGTTTTCCCTGTCTCTGCTGCTCTAATATTTTCACTGTCTCTGCTGTTTTAATGTTTTCCCTGTCTCTGCTGCTCTAATGTTTTCCCTGTCTCTGCTGCTCTAATGTTTTCCCTGTCTCTGCTGCTCTAATGTTTTCCCTGTCTCTGCTGCTCTAATGTTTTCCCTGTCTCTGCTGTTCTAATGTTTTCCCTGTCTCTGCTGTTCTAATGTTTTCCCTTTCTCTGCTGCTCTAATGTTTTCCCTGTCTCTGCTGCTCTAATGTTTTCCCTGTCTCTGCTGCTCTAATGTTTTCCCTGTCTCTGCTGCTCTAATGTTTTCCCTGTCTCTGCTGCTCTAATGTTTTCCCTGTCTCTGCTGTTCTAATGTTTTCCCTGTCTCTGCTGTTCTAATGTTTTCCCTGTCTCTGCTGTTCTAATGTTTTCCCTGTCTCTGCTGTTCTAATGTTTTCCCTGTCTCTGCTGCTCTAATGTTTTCCCTGTCTCTGCTGTTCTAATGTTTTCCCTGTCTCTGCTGTTCTAATGTTTTGCCTGTCTCTGCTGTTCTAATGTTTTCCCTGTCTCTGCTGTTCTAATGTTTTCCCTGTCTCTGCTGCTCTAATGTTTTCCCTGTCTCTGCTGCTCTAATGTTTTCCCTGTCTCTACTGTTCTAATGTTTTCCCTGTCTCTGCTGTTCTAATGTTTTCCCTGTCTCCTTTGTTCTAATGTTTTCCCTGTCTCTGCTGCTCTAATGTTTTCCCTTTCTCTGCTGCTCTAATGTTTTCCCTGTCTCTACTGTTCTAATGTTTTCCCCGTCTCTGCTGTTCTAATGTTTTCCCTGTCTCTGCTGTTCTAATGTTTTCCCTGTCTCTGCTGCTCTAATGTTTTCCCTGTCTCTACTGCTCTAATGTTTTCCCTGTCTCTGCTGTTCTAATGTTTTCCCTGTCTCTACTGTTCTAATGTTTTCCCTGTCTCTGCTGCACTAATGTTTTCCCTGTCTCTACTGTTCTAATGTTTTCCCTGTCTCTGCTGTTCTAATGTTTTCCCTGTCTCTACTGTTCTAATGTTTTCCCTGTCTCTGCTGCACTAATGTTTTCCCTGTCTCTGCTGCTCTAATGTTTTCCCTGTCTCTGCTGTTCTAATGTTTTCCCTGTCTCTACTGTTCTAATGTTTTCCCTGTCTCTGCTGTTCTAATGTTTTCCCTGTCTCTACTGCTCTAATGTTTTCCCTGTCTCTGCTGCACTAATGTTTTCCGTGTCTCTGCTGTTCTAATGTTTTCCCTGTCTCTGCTGTTCTAATGTTTTCCCTGTCTCTGCTGTTCTAATGTTTTCCCTGTCTCTACTGTTCTAATGTTTTCCCTGTCTCTGCTGCACTAATGTTTTTCCCTGTCTCTGCTGCTCTAATGTTTTCCCTGTCTCTGCTGCTCTAATGTTTTCCCTGTCTCTGCTGCTCTAATGTTTTCCCTGTCTCTGCTGCACTAATGTTTTCCCTGTCTCTGCTGCTCTAATGTTTTCCCTGTCTCTGCTGCTCTAATGTTTTCCCTGTCTCTGCTGTTTTAATGTTTTCCCTGTCTCTGCTGCTCTAATGTTTTCCCTGTCTTTGCTGTTTTAATATTTTCCCTGTCTCTGCTGCTCTAATGTTTTCCCTGTCTCTGCTGTTTTAATGTTTTCCCTTTCTCTGCTGTTCTAACGTTTTCCCTGTCTCTGCTGCTCTAATGTTTTCCCTGTCTCTGCTGTTCTAATGTTTTCCCTGTCTCTGCTGTTTTAATGTTTTCCCTTTCTCTGCTGTTCTAATGTTTTCCCTGTCTCTGCTGCTCTAATGTTTTCCCTGTCTCTGCTGTTTTAATGTTTTCCCTGTCTCTGCTGCTCTAATGTTTTCCCTGTCTCTACTGTTCTAATGTTTTCCCTGTCTCTGCTGCACTAATGTTTTCCCTGTCTCTGCTGCTCTTATGTTTTCCCTGTCTCTGCTGCACTAATGTTTTCCCTGTCTCTACTGTTCTAATGTTTTCCCTGTCTCTGCTGTTCTAATGTTTTCCCTGTCTCTACTGCTCTAATGTTTTCCCTGTCTCTGCTGCACTAATGTTTTCCGTGTCTCTGCTGTTCTAATGTTTTCCCTGTCTCTGCTGTTCTAATGTTTTCCCTGTCTCTGCTGTTCTAATGTTTTCCCTGTCTCTACTGTTCTAATGTTTTCCCTGTCTCTGCTGCACTAATGTTTTTCCCTGTCTCTGCTGCTCTAATGTTTTCCCTGTCTCTGCTGCTCTAATGTTTTCCCTGTCTCTGCTGCTCTAATGTTTTCCCTGTCTCTGCTGCACTAATGTTTTCCCTGTCTCTGCTGCTCTAATGTTTTCCCTGTCTCTGCTGCTCTAATGTTTTCCCTGTCTCTGCTGTTCTAATGTTTTCCCTGTCTCTGCTGTTCTAATGTTTTGCCTGTCTCTGCTGTTCTAATGTTTTCCCTGTCTCTGCTGTTCTAATGTTTTCCCTGTCTCTGCTGCTCTAATGTTTTCCCTGTCTCTGCTGCTCTAATGTTTTCCCTGTCTCTACTGTTCTAATGTTTTCCCTGTCTCTGCTGTTCTAATGTTTTCCCTGTCTCTGCTGTTCTAATGTTGTCCATGTCTCTGCTGCACTAATGTTTTCCCTGTCTCTGCTGTTCTAACTTTTTCCCTGTCTCTGCTGTTCTAAGGTTTTCCCTGTCTCTGCTGCTCTAATGTTTTCCCTGTCTCTGCTGTTCTAATGTTTTCCCTGTCTCTGCTGTTCTAATGTTTTCCCTGTCTCTGCTGTTCTAATGTTTTCCCTGTCTCTGCTGCTCTAATGTTTTCCCTGTCTCTGCAGCTCTGTTTTCCCTGTCTCTGCTGCTCTAATGTTTTCCCTGTCTCTGCTGTTCTAATGTTTTCCCTGTCTCTGCTGCTCTAATGTTTTCCCTGTCTCTGCTGCACTAATGTTTTCCCTGTCTCTGCTGCTCTAAAGTTTTCCCTGTCTCTGCTGCTCTAATGTTTTTTTCTGTCTCTGCTGCTCTAATGTTTTCCCTGTCTCTGCTGTTCTAATGTTTTCCCTGTCTCTGCTGCTCTAATGTTTTCCCTGTCTCTGCTGCTCTAATGTTTTCCCTGTATCTGCTGCTCTAATGTTTTCCCTGTCTCTGCTGCTCTAATGTTTTCCCTGTCTCTGCTGTTCTAATGTTTGCCCTGTCTCTGCTGCTCTAATGTTTTCCCTGTCTCTGCTGCTCTAATGTTTTCCCTTTCTCTGCTGCTCTAATGTTTTCCCTGTCTCTGCTGCTCTAATGTTTTTCCCTTTCTCTGCTGCTCTAATGTTTTCCCTGTCTCTGCTGCTCTAATGTTTTCCCTTTCTCTGCTGCTCTAATGTTTTCCCTTTCTCTGCTGCTCTAATGTTTTCCCTTTCTCTGCTGCTCTAATGTTTTCCCTTTCTCTGCTGCTCTAATGTTTTCCCTGTCTCTGCTGTTCTAATGTTTTCACTGTCTCTGCTGCTCTAATGTTTTCCCTGTCTCTGCTGTTCTAATGTTTTCCCTGTCTCTGCTGTTCTAATGTTTTCCCTGTCTCTGCTGCTCTGATGTTTTCCCTTTCTCTGCTGTTCTAATGTTTTCCCTGTCTCTGCTGTTCTAATGTTTTCCCTGTCTCTGCTGTTCTAATGTTTTCACTGTCTCTGCTGCTCTAATGTTTTCCCCTTCTCTGATGTTCTAATGTTTTCCCTTTCTCTGATGTTCTAATGTTTTCCCTGTCTCTGCTGCTCTAATGTTTTCCCTGTCTCTGCTGCTCTAATGTTTTCCCTGTCTCTGCTGTTTTAATGTTTTCCCTGTCTCTGCTGCTCTAATGTTTTCCCTGTCTTTGCTGTTTTAATATTTTCCCTGTCTCTGCTGCTCTAATGTTTTCCCTGTCTCTGCTGTTTTAATGTTTTCCCTTTCTCTGCTGTTCTAATGTTTTCCCTGTCTCTGCTGTTCTAACGTTTTCCCTGTCTCTGCTGCTCTAATGTTTTCCCTGTCTCTGCTGTTCTAATGTTTTCCCTGTCTCTGCTGTTTTAATGTTTTCCCTTTCTCTGCTGTTCTAATGTTTTCCCTGTCTCTGCTGCTCTAATGTTTTCCCTGTCTCTGCTGTTTTAATGTTTTCCCTTTCTCTGCTGCTCTAATGTTTTCCCTGTCTCTGCTGTTCTAATGTTTTCCCTGTCTTTGCTGTTCTAACGTTTTCCCTGTCTCTGCTGCTCTAATGTTTTCCCTGTCTCTGCTGCTCTAATATTTTCACTGTCTCTGCTGTTTTAATGTTTTCCCTGTCTCTGCTGCTCTAATGTTTTCCCTGTCTCTGCTGCTCTAATGTTTTCCCTGTCTCTGCTGCTCTAATGTTTTCCCTGTCTCTGCTGCTCTAATGTTTTCCCTGTCTCTGCTGTTCTAATGTTTTCCCTGTCTCTGCTGTTCTAATGTTTTCCCTTTCTCTGCTGCTCTAATGTTTTCCCTGTCTCTGCTGCTCTAATGTTTTCCCTGTCTCTGCTGCTCTAATGTTTTCCCTGTCTCTGCTGCTCTAATGTTTTCCCTGTCTCTGCTGCTCTAATGTTTTCCCTGTCTCTGCTGTTCTAATGTTTTCCCTGTCTCTGCTGTTCTAATGTTTTCCCTGTCTCTGCTGCTCTAATGTTTTCCCTGTCTCTGCTGCTCTAATGTTTTCCCTGTCTCTACTGTTCTAATGTTTTCCCTGTCTCTGCTGTTCTAATGTTTTCCCTGTCTCCTTTGTTCTAATGTTTTCCCTGTCTCTGCTGCTCTAATGTTTTCCCTTTCTCTGCTGCTCTAATGTTTTCCCTGTCTCTACTGTTCTAATGTTTTCCCCGTCTCTGCTGTTCTAATGTTTTCCCTGTCTCTGCTGTTCTAATGTTTTCCCTGTCTCTGCTGCTCTAATGTTTTCCCTGTCTCTACTGCTCTAATGTTTTCCCTGTCTCTGCTGTTCTAATGTTTTCCGTCTCTACTGTTCTAATGTTTTCCCTGTCTCTGCTGCACTAATGTTTTCCCTGTCTCTACTGTTCTAATGTTTTCCCTGTCTCTGCTGTTCTAATGTTTTCCCTGTCTCTACTGTTCTAATGTTTTCCCTGTCTCTGCTGCACTAATGTTTTCCCTGTCTCTGCTGCTCTAATGTTTTCCCTGTCTCTGCTGTTCTAATGTTTTCCCTGTCTCTACTGTTCTAATGTTTTCCCTGTCTCTGCTGTTCTAATGTTTTCCCTGTCTCTACTGCTCTAATGTTTTCCCTGTCTCTGCTGCACTAATGTTTTCCGTGTCTCTGCTGTTCTAATGTTTTCCCTGTCTCTGCTGTTCTAATGTTTTCCCTGTCTCTGCTGTTCTAATGTTTTCCCTGTCTCTACTGTTCTAATGTTTTCCCTGTCTCTGCTGCACTAATGTTTTTCCCTGTCTATGCTGCTCTAATGTTTTCCCTGTCTCTGCTGCTCTAATGTTTTCCCTGTCTCTGCTGCTCTAATGTTTTCCCTGTCTCTGCTGCACTAATGTTTTCCCTGTCTCTGCTGCTCTAATGTTTTCCCTGTCTCTGCTGCTCTAATGTTTTCCCTGTCTCTGCTGTTTTAATGTTTTCCCTGTCTCTGCTGCTCTAATGTTTTCCCTGTCTTTGCTGTTTTAATATTTTCCCTGTCTCTGCTGCTCTAATGTTTTCCCTGTCTCTGCTGTTTTAATGTTTTCCCTTTCTCTGCTGTTCTAATGTTTTCCCTGTCTCTGCTGTTCTAACGTTTTCCCTGTCTCTGCTGCTCTAATGTTTTCCCTGTCTCTGCTGTTCTAATGTTTTCCCTGTCTCTGCTGTTTTAATGTTTTCCCTTTCTCTGCTGTTCTAATGTTTTCCCTGTCTCTGCTGCTCTAATGTTTTCCCTGTCTCTGCTGTTTTAATGTTTTCCCTTTCTCTGCTGCTCTAATGTTTTCCCTGTCTCTACTGTTCTAATGTTTTCCCTGTCTCTGCTGCACTAATGTTTTCCCTGTCTCTGCTGCTCTAATGTTTTCCCGGTCTCTGCTGTTCTAATGTTTTCCCTGTCTCTACTGTTCTAATGTTTTCCCTGTCTCTGCTGTTCTAATGTTTTCCCTGTCTCTACTGCTCTAATGTTTTCCCTGTCTCTGCTGCACTAATGTTTTCCGTGTCTCTGCTGTTCTAATGTTTTCCCTGTCTCTGCTGTTCTAATGTTTTCCCTGTCTCTGCTGTTCTAATGTTTTCCCTGTCTCTACTGTTCTAATGTTTTCCCTGTCTCTGCTGCACTAATGTTTTTCCCTGTCTCTGCTGCTCTAATGTTTTCCCTGTCTCTGCTGCTCTAATGTTTTCCCTGTCTCTGCTGCTCTAATGTTTTCCCTGTCTCTGCTGCACTAATGTTTTCCCTGTCTCTGCTGCTCTAATGTTTTCCCTGTCTCTGCTGCTCTAATGTTTTCCCTGTCTCTGCTGTTCTAATGTTTTCCCTGTCTCTGCTGTTCTAATGTTTTCCCTGTCTCTACTGTTCTAATGTTTTCCCTGTCTCTGCTGCACTAATGTTTTCCCTGTCTCTGCTTCTCTAATGTTTTCCCTGTCTCTGCTGCTCTAATGTTTTCCCTGTCTCTGCTGCTCTAATGTTTTCCCTGTCTCTACTGTTCTAATGTTTTCCCTGTCTCTGCTGTTCTAATGTTTTCCCTGTCTCTGCTGCTCTAATGTTTTCCCTGTCTCTGCTGCTCTAATGTTTTCCCTGTCTCTGCTGCTCTAATGTTTTCCCTGTCTCTGCTGCTCTAATGTTTTCCCTGTCTCTGCTGTTCTAATGTTTTCCCTGTCTCTGCTGTTCTAATGTTTTCCCTGTCTCTGCTGCTCTAATGTTTTCCCTGTCTCTGCTGTTCTAATGTTTTCCCTGTCTCTGCTGCTCTAATGTTTTGCCTGTCTCTGCTGTTCTAATGTTTTCCCTGTCTCTGCTGTTCTAATGTTTTCCCTGTCTCTGCTGCTCTAATGTTTTCCCTGTCTCTGCTGCTCTAATGTTTTCCCTGTCTCTACTGTTCTAATGTTTTCCCTGTCTCTGCTGTTCTAATGTTTTCCCTGTCTCCTTTGTTCTAATGTTTTCCCTGTCTCTGCTGCTCTAATGTTTTCCCTTTCTCTGCTGCTCTAATGTTTTCCCTGTCTCTACTGTTCTAATGTTTTCCCTGTCTCTGCTGTTCTAATGTTTTCCCTGTCTCTGCTGTTCTAATGTTTTCCCTGTATCTGCTGCTCTAATGTTTTCCCTGTCTCTGCTGTTCTAATGTTTTCCCTGTCTCTACTGTTCTAATGTTTTCCCTGTCTCTGCTGTTCTAACGTTTTCCCTGTCTCTGCTGTTCTAATGTTTTCCCTGTCTCTGCTGTTCTAATGTTTTCCCTGTCTCTACTGTTCTAATGTTTTCCCTGTCTCTGCTGTTCTAATGTTTTCCCTGTCTCTGCTGTTCTAATGTTTTCCCTGTCTCTGCTGTTCTAATGTTTTCCCTGTCTCTACTGTTCTAATGTTTTCCCTGTCTCTGCTGTTCTAATGTTTTCCCTGTCTCTACTGTTCTAATGTTTTCCCTGTCTCTGCTGCACTAATGTTTTCCCTGTCTCTGCTGCTCTAATGTTTTCCCTGTCTCTGCTGTTCTAAAGTTTTCCCTGTCTCTACTGTTCTAATGTTTTCCCTGTCTCTGCTGTTCTAATGTTTTCCCTGTCTCTACTGCTCTAATGTTTTCCCTGTCTCTGCTGCACTAATGTTTTCCGTGTCTCTGCTGTTCTAATGTTTTCCCTGTCTCTGCTGTTCTAATGTTTTCCCTGTCTCTGCTGTTCTAATGTTTTCCCTGTCTCTACTGTTCTAATGTTTTCCCTGTCTCTGCTGCACTAATGTTTTTCCCTGTCTCTGCTGCTCTAATGTTTTCCCTGTCTCTGCTGCTCTAATGTTTTCCCTGTCTCTGCTGCTCTAATGTTTTCCCTGTCTCTGCTGCACTAATGTTTTCCCTGTCTCTGCTGCTCTAATGTTTTCCCTGTCTCTGCTGCTCTAATGTTTTCCCTGTCTCTGCTGTTCTAATGTTTTCCCTGTCTCTGCTGTTCTAATGTTTTCCCTGTCTCTGCTGCTCTAATGTTTTCCCTGTCTCTGCTGCTCTAATGTTTTCCCTGTCTCTGCTGCTCTAATGTTTTCCCTGTCTCTACTGTTCTAATGTTTTCCCTGTCTCTGCTGTTCTAATGTTTTCCCTGTCTCTGCTGCACTAATGTTTTCCCTGTCTCTGCTGTTCTAATGTTTTCCCTGTCTCTGCTGTTCTAATGTTTTCCCTGTCTCTGCTGTTTTAATGTTTTCCCTGTCTCTACTGCTCTAATGTTTTCCCTGTCTCTGCTGCTCTAATGTTTTCCCTGTCTCTGCTGTTCTAATGTTTTCCCTGTCTCTGCTGCTCTAATGTTTTCCCTGTCTCTACTGCTCTAATGTTTTCCCTGTCTCTGCTGCTCTAATGTTTTCCCTGTCTCTACTGCTCTAATGTTTTCCCTGTCTCTGCTGCTCTAATGTTTTCCCTGTCTCTGCTGCTCTAATGTTTTCCCTGTCTCTACTGTTCTAATGTTTTCCCTGTCTCTGCTGTTCTAAAGTTTTCCCTGTCTCTACTGTTCTAATGTTTTCCCTGTCTCTGCTGTTCTAATGTTTTCCCTGTCTCTACTGCTCTAATGTTTTCCCTGTCTCTGCTGCACTAATGTTTTCCGTGTCTCTGCTGTTCTAATGTTTTCCCTGTCTCTGCTGTTCTAATGTTTTCCCTGTCTCTGCTGTTCTAATGTTTTCCCTGTCTCTACTGTTCTAATGTTTTCCCTGTCTCTGCTGCACTAATGTTTTTCCCTGTCTCTGCTGCTCTAATGTTTTCCCTGTCTCTGCTGTTCTAATGTTTTCCCTGTCTCTGCTGTTCTAATGTTTTCCCTGTCTCTGCTGCTCTAATGTTTTCCCTGTCTCTGCTGCACTAATGTTTTCCCTGTCTCTGCTGCTCTAATGTTTTCCCTGTCTCTGCTGCTCTAATGTTTTCCCTGTCTCTGCTGTTCTAATGTTTTCCCTGTCTCTGCTGTTCTAATGTTTTCCCTGTCTCTGCTGCTCTAATGTTTTCCCTGTCTCTGCTGCTCTAATGTTTTCCCTGTCTCTGCTGCTCTAATGTTTTCCCTGTCTCTACTGTTCTAATGTTTTCCCTGTCTCTGCTGTTCTAATGTTTTCCCTGTCTCTGCTGCACTAATGTTTTCCCTGTCTCTGCTGTTCTAATGTTTTCCCTGTCTCTGCTGTTCTAATGTTTTCCCTGTCTCTGCTGTTTTAATGTTTTCCCTGTCTCTACTGCTCTAATGTTTTCCCTGTCTCTGCTGCTCTAATGTTTTCCCTGTCTCTGCTGTTCTAATGTTTTCCCTGTCTCTGCTGCTCTAATGTTTTCCCTGTCTCTACAGCTCTAATGTTTTCCCTGTCTCTGCTGCTCTAATGTTTTCCCTGTCTCTACTGCTCTAATGTTTTCCCTGTCTCTGCTGCTCTAATGTTTTCCCTGTCTCTGCTGCTCTAATGTTTTCCCTGTCTCTACTGTTCTAATGTTTTCCCTGTCTCTACTGCTCTAATGTTTTCCCTGTCTCTACTGTTCTAATGTTTTCCCTGTCTCTGCTGTTTTAATGTTTTCCCTGTCTCTACTGCTCTAATGTTTTCCCTGTCTCTGCTGCTCTAATGTTTTCCCTGTCTCTGCTGCTCTAATGTTTTCCCTGTCTCTGCTGCTCTAATGTTTTCCCTGTCTCTGCTGTTCTAATGTTTTCCCTGTCTCTGCTGTTCTAATGTTTTCCCTGTCTCTGCTGCTCTAATGTTTTCCCTGTCTCTGCTGCTCTAATGTTTTCCCTGTCTCTGCTGCTCTAATGTTTTCCCTGTCTCTGCTGCTCTAATGTTTTCCCTGTCTCTGCTGTTCTAATGTTTTCCCTGTCTCTGCAGCTCTAATGTTTTCCCTGTCTCTACTGTTCTAATGTTTTCCCTGTCTCTGCTGCACTAATGTTTTCCCTGTCTCTGCTGCTCTAATGTTTTCCCTGTCTCTGCTGCTCTAATGTTTTCCCTGTCTCTGCTGCTGTAACGGGTGTCGCTCTCCTCATCCTCGGAAGAGGTGAGGAGAGAAGGATCTTCAGACCAAAACGCAGGCTCAGGGAAATAAGCCATCTTTATTAAACAACGATAAAGATAGCAACACGAAACGAAACAAACACTTGCAAACTACAAAATAACAAAACGACGTTGACGCAACCTGAACATAAACTTACATAATTAAACATAAACTCACGTACAGGAAACAGACGACATCGAAACGAAACGAAACAAACAAACGCTACAGTCCTATGTGGTACGAACATACATACAGACACAGGAGACAATCACCCACAAACAAACAGTGAGAATGCCCTACCTAAATATGACTCTTAACTAGAGGCAAACGCAAACCACCTGCCTCTAATCAAGAGCCATACCAGGCAAACCAAAACCAACATAGAAACAGATAACATAGAATGCCCACCCAACCTCACGTCCTGACCAACTAACACACAAAAACTAACATAAATAGGTCAGGAACGTGACAGTACCCCCCCCACAAGGTGCGAACTCCGGACGCACCAGCACAAAGTCTAGGGGAGGGTCTGGGTGGGCATCTAACCACGGTGGTGGCTCAGGCTCCGGGCGCGGTTCCCACCCCACCATAATCCATCCTAACTTCCTCCCTCCAAGAATGTCCACCCTCTTTTTTCCCCCACACAATTCTCTTAATAATATATTTAATAAGGATAACACCGGGACAGAGAGATAAATCAAGATAGAGGGATAGATAAGAATATAGAGGTAGAAAAAGATAGAGAGGGAGATCAGGATAGAGGGGCAACTCCGGACTGAAAGGCAGCTCCGGACAGAGAGACAGCTCTGGACTGATGGGCAGTTCTGGGTATCTAGCCTTTTCAGGCTGAAGGGCAGCTCATGGCTGACTGACGAATCTCGACGCTCATGGCTGGCTGACGGCTCTCGACGCTCATGGCAGGCTGACGGCTCTCGACGCTCATGGCAGGCTGACGGCTCTCGACGCTCATGGCAGGCTGACGGCTCTCGACGCTCATGGCAGGCTGACGGCTCTCGACGCTCATGGCAGGCTGACGGCTCTCGACGCTCATGGCAGGCTGACGGCTCTCGACGCTCATGGCAGGCTGACGGCTCTCGACGCTCATGGCAGGCTGACGGCTCTGGCTGCTCATGGCGCTCTGACGGCTCTGGCTGCTCATGGCTCTCTGACGGCTCTGGCTGCTCATGGCTCTCTGACGGCTCTGGCTGCTCATGGCTCTCTGGCGGCTCTGGCTGCTCATGGCTCTCTGGCGGCTCTGGCAGATCCTGTCTGGTTGGCGGCTCTGGCAGATCCTGTCTGGTTGGCGGCTCTGGCAGATCCTGTCTGGTTGGCGGCTCTGGCAGATCCTGTCTGGTTGGCGGCTCTGGCAGATCCTGTCTGGTTGGCGGCTCTGGCAGATCCTGTCTGGTTGGCGGCTCTGGCAGATCCTGTCTGGCTGACGGCTCTAGCGGCTCCTGTCTGGCTGACGGCTCTGTAGGCTCATGGCAAACGGGCGGCTTTGCAGGCTCATGGCAGACGGGCGGCTTTGCAGGCTCCTGGCAGACGGATGGCTCAGACGGCGCTGGGGAGACGGATGGCTCAGATGGCGCTGGGGAGACGGATGGCTCAGATGGCGCTGGGGAGACGGATGGCTCAGATGGCGCTGGGGAGACGGATGGCTCTGGCCGGATATGGCGCACTGTAGACCTGGTGCGTGGTGCCAGAACTGGAGGCACCGTGCTAATGACAAGCACCTTCCTACTAGTGCGGGGAGCAGGGACAGGGCACACTGTATTCTCAAAGCCTACTCTATCCCTGATGCGTGGTACCGGCACTGGTGACACCGGGCTGAGGACAAGCACATCAGGATTAGTAGGGGGAGAAGATACAGTGGGTTCAGGGCTCTGGAGACGCACAGGTAGCTTAGTGCGTGGACCCGGAACTGGAGGCACCGGGCTAGATACACGCACTACAGGGAGAGTGCGTGGAGGAGGAACAGGGCTCAGGATACGCACTGGTAGCCTAGTGCGTAGTGTATACACTGTAGGTACTAGGCTGGGGCGGGGAGGTGGTGCCGGAAATACCGGACCGTGGAGGCGTACTGGCACTCTTGAGCATTGAGCCTGCCCAACCTTACCTGGTTGAATGCTCCCGGTTGCCCGACCAGTGCGGGGAGGTGGAATAACCCGCACCGGCCTATGTAGGCGAACCGGAGAAACCATGCGTAAGGCCGGTGCCATGTATGCCGGCCCGAGGAGACGCACTGGAGACCAGACGCGTTGAGCCGGCCTCATGACACCTGGCTCAATACCCAATCTAGCCCTCCCAGTGCGGGGAGGTGGAATAACCCGCACTGGGCTATGCACTTGTACAGGAGACACCGTGCGCTCTACTGCGTAACACGGCGCCTGCCCGTACTCCCGCTCTCCACGGTAAGCCTGGGAAGTGGGCGCAGGTCTCCTACCTGCCCTTGGCCCACTATCTCCTTGGCCCACTATCTCCTAGCCCCCCCCCAAGAAATTTTTGGGAATTACTTACGGGCTTTTTCGGCTTCCGTGCCAGACGCGTTCCCTCATAGCTCCGGTTCCTCTCCCAGATAGCCTCTGCTCTCCTCAATGCCTCCACCTGTTCCCATGGGAGGCGATCCCTCCCAGCCAGGATCTCCTCCCAAGTGTAGCAACCCTTTCCATCCAAAACATCGTCCCATGTCCATTGCTCCTTTCTCTCCTGTCCCTTACTCCGTTTCGTTTTCCCTTGCCGCTTGGTCTTAGCGTGTTGGTGGGTGATTCTGTAACGGGTGTCGCTCTCCTCATCCTCGGAAGAGGTGAGGAGAGAAGGATCTTCAGACCAAAACGCAGGCTCAGGGAAATAAGCCATCTTTATTAAACAACGATAAAGATAGCAACACGAAACGAAACAAACACTTGCAAACTACAAAATAACAAAACGACGTTGACGCAACCTGAACATAAACTTACATAATTAAACATAAACTTACGTACAGGAAACAGACGACATCGAAACGAAACAAACAAACGCTACAGTCCTATGTGGTACGAACATACATACAGACACAGGAGACAATCACCCACAAACAAACAGTGAGAATGCCCTACCTAAATATGACTCTTAATTAGAGGCAAACGCAAACCACCTGCCTCTAATCAAGAGCCATACCAGGCAAACCAAAACCAACATAGAAACAGATAACATAGAATGCCCACCCAACCTCACGTCCTGACCAACTAACACACAAAAACTAACATAAATAGGTCAGGAACGTGACAGCTGCTCTAATGTTTTCCCTGTCTCTACTGTTCTAATGTTTTCCCTGTCTCTGCTGTTCTAATGTTTTCCCTGTCTCTGCTGCACTAATGTTTTCCCTGTCTCTGCTGTTCTAATGTTTTCCCTGTCTCTGCTGTTCTAATGTTTTCCCTGTCTCTGCTGTTTTAATGTTTTCCCTGTCTCTAGTGCTCTAATGTTTTCCCTGTCTCTGCTGCTCTAATGTTTTCCCTGTCTCTGCTGTTCTAATGTTTTCCCTGTCTCTGCTGCTCTAATGTCTTCCCTGTCTCTACTGCTCTAATGTTTTCCCTGTCTCTGCTGCTCTAATGTTTTCCCTGTCTCTACTGCTCTAATGTTTTCCCTGTCTCTGCTGCTCTAATGTTTTCCCTGTCTCTACTGCTCTAATGTTTTCCCTGTCTCTACTGTTCTAATGTTTTCCCTGTCTCTACTGCTCTAATGTTTTCCCTGTCTCTACTGTTCTAATGTTTTCCCTGTCTCTGCTGTTCTAATGTTTTCCCTGTCTCTGCTGCACTAATGTTTTCCCTGTCTCTGCTGTTCTAATGTTTTCCCTGTCTCTGCTGTTCTAATGTTTTCCCTGTCTCTGCTGTTTTAATGTTTTCCCTGTCTCTACTGCTCTAATGTTTTCCCTGTCTCTGCTGCTCTAATGTTTTCCCTGTCTCTACTGCTCTAATGTTTTCCCTGTCTCTGCTGCTCTAATGTTTTCCCTGTCTCTGCTGCTCTAATGTTTTCCCTGTCTCTGCTGCTCTAATATTTTCCCTGTCTCTGCTGCTCTAATGTTTTCCCTGTCTCTGCTGCTCTAATGTTTTCCCTGTCTCTGCTGTTCTAATGTTTTCCCTGTCTCTGCTGTTCTAATGTTTTCCCTGTCTCTGCAGCTCTAATGTTTTCCCTGTCTCTGCTGCTCTAATGTTTTCCCTGTCTCTGCTGTTCTAATGTTTTCCCTGTCTCTGCTGTTCTAATGTTTTCCCTGTCTCTGCTGTTCTAATGTTTTCCCTGTCTCTGCAGCTCTAATGTTTTCCCTGTCTCTGCTGCTCTAATGTTTTCCCTGTCTCTGCTGCTCCAATGTTTTCCCTGTCTCTGCTGTTCTAATGTTTTCCCTGTCTCTGCAGCTCTAATGTTTTCCCTGTCTCTGCTGCTCTAATGTTTTCCCTGTCTCTGCTGCTCTAATGTTTTCCCTGTCTCTGCTGTTCTAATGTTTTCCCTGTCTCTGCTGCTCTAATGTTTTCCCTGTCTCTGCTGCTCTAATGTTTTCCCTGTCTCTGCTGCTCTAATGTTTTCCCTGTCTCTACTGTTCTAATATTTTCCCTGTCTCTGCTGTTCTAATGTTTTCCCTGTCTCTGCTGCACTAATGTTTTCCCTGTCTCTGCTGTTCTAATGTTTTCCCTGTCTCTGCTGTTCTAATGTTTTCCCTGTCTCTGCTGTTTTAATGTTTTCCCTGTCTCTACTGCTCTAATGTTTTCCCTGTCTCTGCTGCTCTAATGTTTTCCCTGTCTCTGCTGTTCTAATGTTTTCCCTGTCTCTGCTGCTCTAATGTTTTCCCTGTCTCTACTGCTCTAATGTTTTCCCTGTGTCTGCTGCTCTAATGTTTTCCCTGTCTCTACTGCTCTAATGTTTTCCCTGTCTCTGCTCCTCTAATGTTTTCCCTGTCTCTACTGCTCTAATGTTTTCCCTGTCTCTACTGTTCTAATGTTTTCCCTGTCTCTGCTGTTCTAATGTTTTCCCTGTCTCTGCTGCACTAATGTTTTCCCTGTCTCTGCTGTTCTAATGTTTTCCCTGTCTCTGCTGTTCTAATGTTTTCCCTGTCTCTGCTGTTTTAATGTTTTCCCTGTCTCTACTGCTCTAATGTTTTCCCTGTCTCTGCTGCTCTAATGTTTTCCCTGTCTCTACTGCTCTAATGTTTTCCCTGTCTCTGCTGCTCTAATGTTTTCCCTGTCTCTGCTGCTCTAATGTTTTCCCTGTCTCTGCTGCTCTAATGTTTTCCCTGTCTCTGCTGCTCTAATGTTTTCCCTGTCTCTGCTGTTCTAATGTTTTCCCTGTCTCTGTGTCACGCCCTGGCCTTAGTATTCTTTGTTTTCTTTATTATTTTAGTTAGGTCAGGGTGTGACATGGGGAATGTTTGTGTTTTGTTGGTTTTGGGTGTTTTTATGGTAAAGGGGTTGTTGGGTATAGTATATGGGTTTGTGTTGAGTACATGTGTCTAGTGTTGTCTATGTATGTTTAGTTGTCTAGGAGAGTCTATGGTTACCTGAATGAGTTCCCAATTAGAGACAGCTGATTTCGGTTGTCTCTGATTGGGAGCCTTATTTAGGGTAGCCATAGGCTTTCATTTGTTGTGAGTAGTTGTCTATGTCAGAACGTTTGTAGCCTGTTGTATGTGCACGACGTTTATTAGCTTCACGATCGTTTGTTGTTTTGTTAGTTTGTAT
Source organism: Salvelinus fontinalis (assembly GCF_029448725.1). Classification (NCBI taxonomy): domain Eukaryota; kingdom Metazoa; phylum Chordata; class Actinopteri; order Salmoniformes; family Salmonidae; genus Salvelinus; species Salvelinus fontinalis. The sequence goes on along the minus strand of NC_074679.1, from coordinate 19,225,330 downwards.
TAAGTGTTTCGTGTTTATTTTTCGTCATCTTTAAAATAAAAGAAGATGGCTTATTTTCCTAAAGCTGCGTTTTGGTCCATCAATCCTCCACACGATCGTGACAGAACTACTCACCATTACAGGACCAAGCGGCATGGAAAGCGGCAACAGGACCCACCTACACAGGATTCGTGGACATGGGAGGAGATACTGGATGGTAAGGGGCCGTGGGCACAACCGGGAGAATATCGCCTTCCTCGTGAAGAGCTGGAGGCAGCTAAAGCCGAGAGGAGGCGATATGAGGAGGCAGCACGGAGACAAGGCTGGAAGCCCGTGAGTACAACCCAAAAATTTCTTGGGGGGGGGGCTTAAAGGGAGTGTGGCGAAGTCAGGTAGGAAACCTGCGCCTACTCCCTGTACTTACCGTGGAGAGCGAGAGTACGGGCAGACACCGTGTTACGCAGTAGAGCGCACGGTGTCTCCTGTACGAGTGCTTAGCCCGGTTCGGTACATTCCAGCTCCACGTATCGGCCGGGCTAGACTGAGCGTTGAGCCATATGTCATGAAGCCGGCCCAACGCATCTGGTCACCAATGCGTCTCCTCGGGCCGGCGTACATGGCACCAGCCTTACGCATGGTGTCCCCGGTTCGCCTACAAAGGCCGGTGCGGGTTATTCCACCTCCCCGCACTGGTCAGGCGACGGGGAGCATACAACCAGGTAAGGTTGGGCAGGCTCGGCGCTCAAGGGAGCCAGTACGCCTGCACGGTCCGGTATTTCCGGCGCCACCTCCCCGCCCCAACCCAGTACCACCAGTGCCTCCTCCACGCACTAGCCATATGGTGCGTGTCTCCAGCCCTTTACCACCAGTGCCTAAACCACGCACCAAGCCTCCTGTGTGTCCCCAGAGTCCTGTGCGTCCTGTTGCTGCTCCCCGCACTAGCCCTGAGATGCGTGTCCCCAGCCCGGTGCTACCAGTCCCGGCACCACGCACCAGGCCTACAGTGCGCCTCAGCCGGCAGGAGTCTGCCGTCTGCACAGCGATGACTGAACTGCCCGTCTCCCCAGCGCCATCTGAGCCATCCGTCTCCCCAGCGCCATCTGAGCCATCCGTCTCCCCAGCGCCATCTGAGCCATCCGTCTCCCCAGCGCCATCTGAGCCATCCGTCTGCCATGAGCCTGCAAAGCCGCCCGTCTGCCATGAGCCTGCAAAGCCGCCCGTCTGCCATGAGCCCACTGAGCCGTCCGCCAGACAGGAGCCGCTAGAGCCGCCAGCCAGACAGGAGCCGCTAGAGCCGTCCGTCAGACAGGATCTGCCAGAGCCGCCAACCAGACAGGATTTGCCAGAGCCGCCAACCAGACAGGATCTGCCAGAGCCGCCAACCAGACAGGATCTGCCAGAACCGCCAACCAGACAGGATCTGCCAGAGCCGCCAACCAGACAGGAGCAGCCAGATCAGTCAGCCAGCCATGAGCAGCCAGATCCGTCAGCTAGCCATGAGCAGCCAGATCCGTCAGCTAGCCATGAGCAGCCAGATCCGTCAGCTAGCCATGAGCAGCCAGATCCGTCAGCTAGCCATGAGCAGCCAGATCCGTCAGCTAGCCATGAGCAGCCAGATCCGTCAGCCAGCCATGAGCAGCCAGATCCGTCAGCCAGCCATGAGCAGCCAGATCCGTCAGCCAGCCATGAGCAGCCAGATCCGTCAGCCAGCCATGAGCAGCCAGATCCGTCAGCCAGCCATGAGCAGCCAGATCCGTCAGCTAGCCATGAGCAGCCAGATCCGTCAGCTAGCCATGAGCAGCCAGATCCGTCAGCTAGCCATGAGCAGCCAGATCCGTCAGCTAGCCATGAGCAGCCAGATCCGTCAGCTAGCCAAGTTGCAGCCAGATCCGTCAGCTAGCCATGAGCAGCCAGATCCGTCAGCTAGCCATGAGCAGCCAGATCCGTCAGCTAGCCATGAGCAGCCAGATCCGTCAGCTAGCCATGAGCAGCCAGATCCGTCAGCTAGCCATGAGCAGCCAGATCCGTCAGCTAGCCATGAGCAGCCAGATCCGTCAGCCAGCCATGGGCCATCCCTCAGTCCGGAGCTGCAGTCCCTCAGTCCGGAGCTGCAGTCCCTCAGTCCGGAGCTGCAGTCCCTCAGTCCGGAGCTGCAGTCCCTCAGTCCGGTGCTGCCCCTTATCCTGGTGCTGCCCCTTATCCTGGTGCTGCCCCTTATCCTGGTGCTGCCCCTGACCCTGGTGCTGCCCCTGACCCTGGTGCTGCCCCTGACCCTGGTACTGCCCCTGACCCTGGTACTGCCCCTTACCCTGTTACTGCCCCTTACCCTGGTACTGCCCCTTAGTCCGGAACTGCCCCTTAATGCAATGGGGTTAATGTGGAGGGGGGTCATTTGGAGGAAGCTAAGGAGGTGGTTAGGGACTGTGGGGACCACGACCAGAGCCGGAGCCGCCACCGTGGATGGAAGCCCACCCAGACCCTCCCCTAGACTGGTTAATGGTGCGCCCGGAGTTCGCACCTTAAGGGGGGGGTTATGTCACGCCCTGGCCTTAGTATTCTTTGTTTTCTTTATTATTTTAGTTAGGTCAGGGTGTGACATGGGGAATGTTTGTGTTTTGTTGGTTTTGGGTGTTTTTATGGTAAAGGGGTTGTTGGGTATAGTATATGGGTTTGTGTTGAGTACATGTGTCTAGTGTTGTCTATGTATGTTTAGTTGTCTAGGAGAGTCTATGGTTACCTGAATGAGTTCCCAATTAGAGACAGCTGATTTCGGTTGTCTCTGATTGGGAGCCTTATTTAGGGTAGCCATAGGCTTTCATTTGTTGTGAGTAGTTGTCTATGTCAGAACGTTTGTAGCCTGTTGTATGTGCACGACGTTTATTAGCTTCACGATCGTTTGTTGTTTTGTTAGTTTGTATTTAGTGTTTCGTGTTTATTTTTCGTCATCTTTAAAATAAAAGAAGATGGCTTATTTTCCTAAAGCTGCGTTTTGGTCCATCAATCCTCCACACGATCGTGACACTCTGCTGTTCTAATGTTTTCCCTGTCTCTGCTGTTCTAATGTTTTCCCTGTCTCTGCAGCTCTAATGTTTTCCCTGTCTCTGCTGTTCTAATGTTTTCCCTGTCTCTGCTGTTCTAATGTTTTCCCTGTCTCTGCTGCTCTGATGTTTTCCCTGTCTCTGCTGCTCTAATGTTTTCCCTGTCTCTGCTGCTCTAATGTTTTCCCTGTCTCTGCTGCTCTAATGTTTTCCCTGTCTCTGCTGCTCTAATGTTTTCCCTGTCTCTACTGCTCTGTTTTCCCTTCTTCTGCAGCATTAAATTGAAACATCTATTTTGGGCCAATTTAATAGTGAAAGGAGTGTCATGGTGCCGTGCGGGGTGTAAAAATAATCAATAAAAGCGTCAGTGTGTGGAGCAGATAGCACTTTTCCCCCTGCCTCTGTGATTAACCCATCTGACTAGCAGAAGGCTGACAGCAATATAGCTACCTGTGTGGGGCTGGAATCCCCACGAGCCTCTCCTTGTCTCTTCATGAACTCCTCACCATACATTGGAATCTACGTTTCTAGGTATGACTGTGCTTGTGGTTATGTGGGTGTGTGTGCGTGTGTGCATGCACATGCTCACGTGCACGTGAATGTTCAACGGTATATTTATTTTTAGCAGGGAAAATGTATTTTTTCACCTTTTCTCCCCTCTCCCCTATTAGCATATTTAGCAGTTCTATCACTTAAAACTGTGTTTGTGACAAGGCGATGTACAGACGGAGAAGAGAAGAGTGGAAAAGGAGGAGAGGAGTTCTCGCTCTATCCCTCTATCCATCTGTTTTATCTGACTAATGAGCGGGGTGTGCTTCAGATGCAGGAATACAATATGTCTCATTGCGGTGCGTTGTCTCATTTGCTGTTGATCAATGAGCCTGTTTTCAGCAGACTGGGCCAGTGGTGAGAGAGAGAGATGACCCGTGATTTATTCAAGGTGTTAAATAATAATTTGTTTGGATTGATTAACGTTAATTAATTATGGTAATTGCGTAGGAAGAACAGATGTTGGCCTGCTCCCTCTAAGTCCTTAATTACTGATGCTACCAGTTTATCTACAAATAAATAACACCACTACAACTATTATTTTTTTACATTTTAGTAATTTATCAGACGACAGGAACAATTAGGGTCAAGTGCCTTGCTCTAGGACACTTCGACAGATTTTTCACAGCTCGGGGAATCCAACCAGCGACCTTTCGGTTACTGGCCCAACGCTCTTAACCGCTAGGCTACCTAGCGCCCCTACGGCGTACTAACAGTTTACCTACAAATAAATAACACCCCTACATTCTTAGAAAAAAGGGTTCCAAAAGAGTTGTTCGGCTGTCCCCATAGGAGAACCCTTTTTGCTTCTAGGTACAATCCTTTTTGCTTCCTGGTAGAACCCTTTTTTGGTTCCATTTAGAGCCCTCTGTGGAAAGGCTCTGGGGGTCCATACGCCTGTAATCGATGTAAACATTTTTTTTTTTAATACATAATTTTGACAGTAACCCTCCAAAAAGTAATTCCTAAACCTTTTTAGTTTCCATATTTTAAATGTAACCTTTATTTAACTAGGCAAGTCAGTTAAGAACAAATTCTTATTTACAATGACGGCCTACACCAGCCAAACTTGGACGACGCTGGGCCAATTGTGCACCACCCTATGGGACTCCCAATCACGGCCGGTTGTGATACAGCCTGGATTCAAACCAGGGTGTCTGTAGTGACGCCTCTAGCACTGAGATGCAGTGCCTTAGAGACCGCTGCTCCACTCGGGAGCCCACTAGGAAACTAAATGTTTTGTTTCTTGGGCTTCAGGAATGTGACTCAATAAGTGCTTCAGGCCTTGAAAAAAAAAAGTAACTTATTGGAAGTAAGGGGATATTGGTGGACACGTGTCGTGGTCGAGGCTATGACGGCGCCAGTGCAATTGTTGGAGCTTACTCTGGTGTTGAAAAGCGTAAATCCGGACGACAGCCTAATGCTTCTATAGTTCTTTATGAGTTTTAGTTTAGAAAATGATCTTTCCGCAGAAGCAACAATTACAGGGATGGTAAAAACAGCTTGAATTCCGTAACAACATCAGGGAAACTGGGCAGAAGGGAGTGGTGGCTCAAAAACAGCAGTGTTGTAGCATCTTTAAGTGAGCCTCTCATTCTCCTTAAATAAATACTTCTGGATTTGGGGATTTGGGCAATGAGGCCAGTTATCTACTTCCCCAGAGTCAGATGAACTCGTGGATACCATTTGTATGTCTCTATGTCCAGTATGAAGGAAGTTAGAGGTAGTTTTGCGAGCCTATGCTAACTAGCGTTAGCATAATGGCTGGTTGTGCTTTGTGTATGTGCTAGCACACACCCATAGGAAGTAGATAAAGGGCGTCATTGCCCAAATCCTGAAGTATCAAATACTGTGGCTACTATAGGCATCTACGTAGAAACGAAAGACAGAGACAAGCACAGACACAGAGAGACTGTTTTTCTAAGAGAAAGAAAGAGAAAAAGAGACATACAGAGAGAGAAAAGCAGCAGTGAGGACTTCAGGAGACCAGGGGAGTCTCTCAAGTTGGATTTAAATGAATTTACCTTGAACATTGCAGCCCATTTGTGTAGGCTATTAGCCCGACAAAACATGCTGAGTTCAACAATAAATGCTGTCTGAATTTATTGTCAAGCCGACTCCTTCTCTTCCTCATGTTAGTCTATTTGATATTACATTTTTTATTAAAAGTTTATAAATGGCATCTAAATACCAACTAAATACTGTATAAAGCCATAGATAGTACACTGGATAATGAAACAAACTCTAGTAAGCTAGTGTTTCAAGGGGGGACTGGCTGTATTATTTGGCATTAATTAACTGGTTTTACACACAGCAACTCGTTATCAAAGATGGGAGAGAGCGCCGAAGATGGCCCATGTCGTGTAGGTACTACCAGTTAACCTAAAAAAAAATAACACTACCAGTTAACCTACAAATAAATAACACTACTAATACTACCACTTAAACTACATATAAATAACACTACTAATACTACCAGTTAACCTACAAATAAATAACACTACCAGTTAACCTACAAATAAATAACACTACCAGTTAAACTACATATAAATAACACTACTAATACTACCAGTTAACCTACATATAAATAACACTACTAATACTACCAGTTAACCTACATATAAATAATACTACTAATACTACCAGTTAACCTACATATAAATAACACTACTAACACTACCAGTTAACCTACAAATAAATAACACTACTAATACTACCAGTTAACCTACATATAAATAACACTACCAGTTAACCTACAAAAAAATAACACTACCAGTTAACCTACAAATAAATAACACTACTAATACTACCACTTAAACTACATATAAATAACACTACTAATACTACCAGTTAACCTACAAATAAATAACACTACCAGTTAACCTACAAATAAATAACACTACCAGTTAAACTACATATAAATAACACTACTAATACTACCAGTTAACCTACATATAAATAACACTACTAATACTACCAGTTAACCTACATATAAATAATACTACTAATACTACCAGTTAACCTACATATAAATAACACTACTAACACTACCAGTTAACCTACAAATAAATAACACTACTAATACTACCAGTTAACCTACATATAAATAACACTACCAGTTAACCTACATATAAATAACACTACCAGTTAAACTACATATAAATAACACTACTAATACTACCAGTTAACCTACATATAAATAACACTACCAGTTAACCTACATATAAATAACACTACCAGTTAACCTACATATAAATAACACTACCAGTTAACCTACATATAAATAACACTACCAGTTAACCTACATATAAATAACACTACCAGTTAACCAACATATAAATAACACTACCAGTTAACCTACATATAAATAACACTACCAGTTAAACTACATATAAATAACACTACTAATACTACCAGTTAACCTACATATAAATAACACTACCAGTTAACCTACATATAAATAACACTACCAGTTAACCTACATATAAATAACACTACCAGTTAACCTACATATAAATAACACTACTAATACTACCAGATAACCTACATATAAATAACACTACCAGTTAACCTACATATAAATAACACTACCAGTTAAACTACATATAAATAACACTACCAGTTAACCTACATATAAATAACACTACCAGTTAAACTACAAATAAATAACACTACTAATACTACCAGTTAACCTACATATAAATAACACTACTAATACTACCAGTTAACCTACATATAAATAACACGACCAGTTAACCTAAATATAAATAATACTACCAGTTAACCTACAAATAAATAACACTACCAGTTAACCTACATATAAAAATACTACCAGTTAACCTACAAATAAATAACACTACCAGTTAACCTACATAAAAATAACACTACCAGTTAACCTACAAATAAATAACACTACTAATACTACCAGTTAACCTACATATAAATAATACTACTAATACTACCAGTTAACCTACATATAAATAACACTACCAGTTAACCTACATATAAATAACACTACCAGTTAAACTACATATAAATAACACTACTAATACTACCAGTTAACCTACATATAAATAACACTACCAGTTAACCTACATATAAATAACACTACCAGTTAACCTACATATAAATAACACTACCAGTTAACCTACATATAAATAACACTACCAGTTAACCTACATATAAATAACACTACCAGTTAACCTACATATAAATAATACTACCAGTTAACCTACATATAAATAACACTACTAATACTACCAGTTAACCTACATATAAATAACACTACTAATACTACCAGTTAACCTACATATAAATAATACTACTAATACTACCAGTTAACCTACATATAAATAACACTACTAATACTACCAGTTAACCTACATATAAATAACACTACCAGTTAACCTACATAAAAATAACACTACCAGTTAACCTACATATAAATAATACTACCAGTTAACCTACATATAAATAACACTACTAATACTACCAGTTAACCTACATATAAATAATACTACTAATACTACCAGTTAACCTACATATAAATAACACTACCAGTTAACCTACATATAAATAACACTACCAGTTAACCTACATATAAATAACACTACCAGTTAACCTACATATAAATAACACTACTAATACTACCAGTTAACCTACATGTAAATAACACTACTAATACTACCAGTTAACCTACATATAAATAATACTACTAATACTACCAGTTAACCTACATATAAATAACACTACTAATACTACCAGTTAACCTACATATAAATAACACTACCAGTTAACCTACATATAAATAACACTACTAATACTACCACTTAAACTACATATAAATAACACTACTAATACTACCAGTTAACCAACATATAAATAACACTACCAGTTAACCTACATATAAATAACACTACCAGTTAACCTACATATAAATAACACTACTAATACTACCAGTTAACCTACATATAAATAATACTACTAATATTACCAGTTAACCTACATATAAATAACACTACTAATACTACCAGTTAACCTACATATAAATAATACTACTAATACTACCAGTTAACCTACATATAAATAACACTACCAGTTAACCTACATATAAATAACACTACTAACACTACCAGTTAACCTACATATAAATAACACTACCAGTTAAACTACATATAAATAATACTACTAATACTACCAGTTAACCTACATATAAATAACACTACTAATACTACCAGTTAACCTACATATAAATAATACTACTAATACTACCAGTTAACCTACATATAAATAACACTACTAACACTACCAGTTAACCTACAAATAAATAACACTACTAATACTACCAGTTAACCTACATATAAATAACACTACCAGTTAACCTACAAAAAAATAACACTACCAGTTAACCTACAAATAAATAACACTACTAATACTACCACTTAAACTACATATAAATAACACTACTAATACTACCAGTTAACCTACAAATAAATAACACTACCAGTTAACCTACAAATAAATAACACTACCAGTTAAACTACATACAAATAACACTACTAATACTACCAGTTAACCTACATATAAATAACACTACTAATACTACCAGTTAACCTACATATAAATAATACTACTAATACTACCAGTTAACCTACATATAAATAACACTACTAACACTACCAGTTAACCTACAAATAAATAACACTACTAATACTACCAGTTAACCTACATATAAATAACACTACCAGTTAACCTACATATAAATAACACTACCAGTTAAACTACATATAAATAACACTACTAATACTACCAGTTAACCTACATATAAATAACACTACCAGTTAACCTACATATAAATAACACTACCAGTTAACCTACATATAAATAACACTACCAGTTAACCTACATATAAATAACACTACCAGTTAACCTACATATAAATAACACTACCAGTTAACCAACATATAAATAACACTACCAGTTAACCTACATATAAATAACACTACCAGTTAAACTACATATAAATAACACTACTAATACTACCAGTTAACCTACATATAAATAACACTACCAGTTAACCTACATATAAATAACACTACCAGTTAACCTACATATAAATAACACTACCAGTTAACCTACATATAAATAACACTACTAATACTACCAGATAACCTACATATAAATAACACTACCAGTTAACCTACATATAAATAACACTACCAGTTAAACTACATATAAATAACACTACCAGTTAACCTACATATAAATAACACTACCAGTTAAACTACAAATAAATAACACTACTAATACTACCAGTTAACCTACATATAAATAACACTACTAATACTACCAGTTAACCTACATATAAATAACACGACCAGTTAACCTAAATATAAATAATACTACCAGTTAACCTACAAATAAATAACACTACCAGTTAACCTACATATAAAAATACTACCAGTTAACCTACAAATAAATAACACTACCAGTTAACCTACATAAAAATAACACTACCAGTTAACCTACAAATAAATAACACTACTAATACTACCAGTTAACCTACATATAAATAATACTACTAATACTACCAGTTAACCTACATATAAATAACACTACCAGTTAACCTACATATAAATAACACTACCAGTTAAACTACATATAAATAACACTACTAATACTACCAGTTAACCTACATATAAATAACACTACCAGTTAACCTACATATAAATAACACTACCAGTTAACCTACATATAAATAACACTACCAGTTAACCTACATATAAATAACACTACCAGTTAACCTACATATAAATAACACTACCAGTTAACCTACATATAAATAATACTACCAGTTAACCTACATATAAATAACACTACTAATACTACCAGTTAACCTACATATAAATAACACTACTAATACTACCAGTTAACCTACATATAAATAATACTACTAATACTACCAGTTAACCTACATATAAATAACACTACTAATACTACCAGTTAACCTACATATAAATAACACTACCAGTTAACCTACATAAAAATAACACTACCAGTTAACCTACATATAAATAATACTACCAGTTAACCTACATATAAATAACACTACTAATACTACCAGTTAACCTACATATAAATAATACTACTAATACTACCAGTTAACCTACATATAAATAACACTACCAGTTAACCTACATATAAATAACACTACCAGTTAACCTACATATAAATAACACTACCAGTTAACCTACATATAAATAACACTACTAATACTACCAGTTAACCTACATGTAAATAACACTACTAATACTACCAGTTAACCTACATATAAATAATACTACTAATACTACCAGTTAACCTACATATAAATAACACTACTAATACTACCAGTTAACCTACATATAAATAACACTACCAGTTAACCTACATATAAATAACACTACTAATACTACCACTTAAACTACATATAAATAACACTACTAATACTACCAGTTAACCAACATATAAATAACACTACCAGTTAACCTACATATAAATAACACTACCAGTTAACCTACATATAAATAACACTACTAATACTACCAGTTAACCTACATATAAATAATACTACTAATACTACCAGTTAACCTACATATAAATAACACTACTAATACTACCAGTTAACCTACATATAAATAATACTACTAATACTACCAGTTAACCTACATATAAATAACACTACCAGTTAACCTACATATAAATAACACTACTAACACTACCAGTTAACCTACATATAAATAACACTACCAGTTAAACTACATATAAATAATACTACTAATACTACCAGTTAACCTACATATAAATAACACTACTAATACTACCAGTTAACCTACATATAAATAACACTACCAGTTAAACTACATATAAATAACACTACTAATACTACCAGATAACCTACATATAAATAACACTACTAATACTACCAGTTAACCTACATATAAATAACACTACCAGTTAACCTACATATAAATAACACTACTAATACTACCAGTTAACCTACATATAAATAACACTACCAGTTAACCTACATATAAATAACACTACTAATACTACCAGTTAACCTACATATAAATAACACTACCAGTTAACCTACATATAAATAACACTACCAGTTAACCTACATATAAAAATACTACCAGTTAACCTACATATAAATAACACTACTAATACTACCAGTTAACCTACATATAAATAACACTACTAATACTACCAGTTAACCTACATATAAATAATACTACTAATACTACCAGTTAACCTACATATAAATAACACTACTAATACTACCAGTTAACCTACATATAAATAACACTACCAGTTAACCTACATAAAAATAACACTACCAGTTAACCTACATATAAATAATACTACCAGTTAACCTACATATAAATAACACTACAAATACTACCAGTTAACCTACATATAAATAATACTACTAATACTACCAGTTAACCTACATATAAATAACACTACCAGTTAACCTACAAATAAATAACACTACCAGTTAACCTACATATAAATAACACTACCAGTTAACCTACATATAAATAACACTACTAATACTACCAGTTAACCTACATGTAAATAACACTACTAATACTACCAGTTAACCTACATATAAATAATACTACTAATACTACCAGTTAACCTACATATAAATAACACTACTAATACTACCAGTTAACCTACATATAAATAACACTACCAGTTAACCTACATATAAATAACACTACTAATACTACCACTTAAACTACATATAAATAACACTACTAATACTACCAGTTAACCAACATATAAATAACACTACCAGTTAACCTACATATAAATAACACTACTAATACTACCAGTTAACCTACATATAAATAATACTACTAATACTACCAGTTAACCTACATATAAATAACACTACTAATACTACCAGTAAACCTACATATAAATAATACTACTAATACTACCAGTTAACCTACATATAAATAACACTACCAGTTAACCTACATATAAATAACACTACTAACACTACCAGTTAACCTACATATAAATAACACTACCAGTTAAACTACATATAAATAATACTACTAATACTACCAGTTAACCTACATATAAATAACACTACTAATACTACCAGTTAACCTACATATAAATAACACTACCAGTTAAACTACATATAAATAACACTACTAATACTACCAGATAACCTACATATAAATAACACTACCAGTTAAACTACATATAAATAACACTACTAATACTACCAGATAACCTACATATAAATAACACTACCAGTTAACCTACATATAAATAACACTACTAATACTACCACTTATACTACATATAAATAACACTACTAATACTACCAGTTAACCTACATATAAATAACACTACCAGTTAACCAACATATAAATAACACTACCAGTTAACCTACATATAAATAACACTACCAGTTAACCTACATATAAATAACACTACTAATACTACCAGTTAACCTACATATAAATAATACTACTAATACTACCAGTTAACCTACATATAAATAACACTACTAATACTACCAGTTAACCTACATATAAATAATACTACTAATACTACCAGTTAACCTACATATAAATAACACTACCAGTTAACCTACATATAAATAACACTACTAACACTACCAGTTAACCTACATATAAATAACACTACCAGTTAAACTACATATAAATAATACTACTAATACTACCAGTTAACCTACATATAAATAACACTACTAATACTACCAGTTAACCTACATATAAATAACACTACCAGTTAAACTACATATAAATAACACTACTAATACTACCAGATAACCTACATATAAATAACACTACTAATACTACCAGTTAACCTACATATAAATAACACTACCAGTTAACCTACATATAAATAACACTACTAATACTACCAGTTAACCTACATATAAATAACACTACCAGTTAACCTACATATAAATAACACTACTAATACTACCAGTTAACCTACATATAAATAACACTACCAGTTAACCTACATATAAATAACACTACCAGTTAACCTACATATAAAAATACTACCAGTTAACCTACATATAAATAACACTACTAATACTACCAGTTAACCTACATATAAATAACACTACTAATACTACCAGTTAACCTACATATAAATAATACTACTAATACTACCAGTTAACCTACATATAAATAACACTACTAATACTACCAGTTAACCTACATATAAATAACACTACCAGTTAACCTACATAAAAATAACACTACCAGTTAACCTACATATAAATAATACTACCAGTTAACCTACATATAAATAACACTACTAATACTACCAGTTAACCTACATATAAATAATACTACTAATACTACCAGTTAACCTACATATAAATAACACTACCAGTTAACCTACATATAAATAACACTACCAGTTAACCTACATATAAATAACACTACCAGTTAACCTACATATAAATAACACTACTAATACTACCAGTTAACCTACATGTAAATAACACTACTAATACTACCAGTTAACCTACATATAAATAATACTACTAATACTACCAGTTAACCTACATATAAATAACACTACTAATACTACCAGTTAACCTACATATAAATAACACTACCAGTTAACCTACATATAAATAACACTACTAATACTACCACTTAAACTACATATAAATAACACTACTAATACTACCAGTTAACCAACATATAAATAACACTACCAGTTAACCTACATATAAATAACACTACTAATACTACCAGTTAACCTACATATAAATAATACTACTAATACTACCAGTTAACCTACATATAAATAACACTACTAATACTACCAGTTAACCTACATATAAATAATACTACTAATACTACCAGTTAACCTACATATAAATAACACTACCAGTTAACCTACATATAAATAACACTACTAACACTACCAGTTAACCTACATATAAATAACACTACCAGTTAAACTACATATAAATAATACTACTAATACTACCAGTTAACCTACATATAAATAACACTACTAATACTACCAGTTAACCTACATATAAATAACACTACCAGTTAAACTACATATAAATAACACTACTAATACTACCAGATAACCTACATATAAATAACACTACCAGTTAACCTACATATAAATAACACTACTAATACTACCACTTAACTACATATAAATAACACTACTAATACTACCAGTTAACCTACATATAAATAACACTACTAATACTACCAGTTAACCTACATATAAATAATACTACTAATACTACCAGCTAACCTACATATTAATAACACTACTAATACTACCAGTTAACCTACATATAAATAACACTACCAGTTAACCTACATATAAATAACACTACTATTTAACCTACATATAAATAACACTACCAGTTAACCTACATATAAATAACACTACCAGTTAACCTACATATAAATAACACTACCAGTTAACCTACATATAAATAACACTACTAATTCTACCAGTTAACCTACATATAAATAACACTACTAATACTACCAGTTAACCTACATAAAAATAACACTACCAGTTAACCTACATATAAATAACACTACTAGTTAACCTACATATAAATAACACTACCAGTTAACCTACATATAAATAACACTACCAGTTAACCTACATATAAATAACACTACCAGTTAACCTACATATAAATAACACTACTAATTCTACCAGTTAACCTACATATAAATAACACTACTAATACTACCAGTTAACCTACATATAAATAACACTACTAATACTACCAGTTAACCTACATATAAATAACACTACTAATACTACCAGTTAACCTACATATAAATAACACTACTAATACTACCAGTTAACCTACATATAAATAACACTACTAATACTACCAGTTAACCTACATATAAATAACACTACTAATACTACCAGTTAACCTACATATAAATAACACTACTAATACTACCAGTTAACCTACATATAAATAACACTACTAATACTACCAGTTAACCTACATATAAATAACACTACTAATACTACCAGTTAACCTACATATAAATAACACTACCAGTTAACCTACATATAAATAACACTACCAGTTAACCTACATATAAATAACACTACCAGTTAACCTACATATAAATAACACTACCAGTTAACCTACATATAAAAATACTACCGGTTAACCTACATATAAATAACACTACCAGTTAACCTACATATAAATAATACTACTAATACTACCAGTTAACCTACATATAAATAACACTACTAATACTACCAGTTAACCTACATATAAATAACACTACCAGTTAAACTACATATAAATAACACTACCAGTTAACCTACATATAAATAACACTACCAGTTAACCTACATATAAATAACACTACCAGTTAACCTACATATAAATAACACTACTAATACTACCAGTTAGCCTACATATAAATAACACTACCAGTTAACCTACATATAAATAACACTACCAGTTAACCTACATATAAATAACACTACTAATACTACCAGTTAGCCTACATATAAATAACACTACTAATACTACCAGTTAACCTACATATAAATAATACTACTAATACTACCAGTTAACCTACATATAAATAACACTACTAATACTACCAGTTAACCTACATATAAATAATACTACTAATACTACCAGTTAACCTACATATAAATAACACTACTAATACTACCAGTTAACCTACATATAAATAATACTACTAATACTACCAGTTAACCTACATATAAATAACACTACCAGTTAACCTACATATAAATAACACTACTAACACTACCAGTTAACCTACATATAAATAACACTACCAGTTAACCTACATATAAATAATACTACTAATACTACCAGTTAACCTACATATAAATAACACTACTAATACTACAAGTTAACCTACATATAAATAACACTACCAGTTAAACTACATATAAATAACACTACCAGTTAACCTACATATAAATAACACTACCAGTTAACCTACATATAAATAACACTACCAGTTAACCTACATATAAATAACACTACTAATACTACCAGTTAACCTACATATAAATAACACTACCAGTTAACCTACATATAAATAACACTACCAGTTAACCTACATATAAATAACACTACTAATACTACCAGTTAACCTACATATAAATAACACTACTAATACTACCAGTTAACCTACATATTAATAATACTACTAATACTACCAGTTAACCTACATATAAATAACACTACTAATACTACCAGTTAACCTACATATAAATAATACTACTAATACTACCAGTTAACCTACATATAAATAACACTACTAATACTACCAGTTAACCTACATATAAATAATACTACTAATACTACCAGTTAACCTACATATAAATAACACTACCAGTTAACCTACATATAAATAACACTACTAACACTACCAGTTAACCTACATATAAATAACACTACCAGTTAAACTACATATAAATAATACTACTAATACTACCAGTTAACCTACATATAAATAACACTACTAATACTACCAGTTAACCTACATATAAATAACACTACCAGTTAAACTACATATAAATAACACTACTAATACTATCAGATAACCTACATATATATAACACTACCAGTTAACCTACATATAAATAACACTACTAATACTACCACTTAAACCACATATAAATAACACTACTAATACTACCAGTTAACCTACATATAAATAACACTACTAATACTACCAGTTAACCTACATATAAATAATACTACTAATACTACCAGTTAACCTACATATAAATAACACTACTAATACTACCACTTAAACTACATATAAATAACACTACTAATACTACCAGTTAACCTACATATAAATAACACTACTAATACTACCAGTTAACCTACATATAAATAATACTACTAATACTACCAGTTAACCTACATATTAATAACACTACTAATACTACCAGTTAACCTACATATAAATAACACTACCAGTTAACCTACATATAAATAACACTACTATTTAACCTACATATAAATAACACTACCAGTTAACCTACATATAAATAACACTACCAGTTAACCTACATATAAATAACACTACCAGTTAACCTACATATAAATAACACTACTAATTCTACCAGTTAACCTACATATAAATAACACTACTAATACTACCAGTTAACCTACATAAAAATAACACTACCAGTTAACCTACATATAAATAACACTACTAGTTAACCTACATATAAATAACACTACCAGTTAACCTACATATAAATAACACTACCAGTTAACCTACATATAAATAACACTACCAGTTAACCTACATATAAATAACACTACTAATTCTACCAGTTAACCTACATATAAATAACACTACTAATACTACCAGTTAACCTACATATAAATAACACTACTAATACTACCAGTTAACCTACATATAAATAACACTACTAATACTACCAGTTAACCTACATATAAATAACACTACTAATACTACCAGTTAACCTACATATAAATAACACTACTAATACTACCAGTTAACCTACATATAAATAACACTACTAATACTACCAGTTAACCTACATATAAATAACACTACCAGTTAACCTACATATAAATAACACTACTAACACTACCAGTTAACCTACATATAAATAACACTACCAGTTAAACTACATATAAATAATACTACTAATACTACCAGTTAACCTACATATAAATAACACTACTAATACTACCAGTTAACCTACATATAAATAACACTACCAGTTAAACTACATATAAATAACACTACTAATACTACCAGATAACCTACATATATATAACACTACCAGTTAACCTACATATAAATAACACTACTAATACTACCACTTAAACCACATATAAATAACACTACTAATACTACCAGTTAACCTACATATAAATAACACTACTAATACTACCAGTTAACCTACATATAAATAATACTACTAATACTACCAGTTAACCTACATATAAATAACACTACTAATACTACCACTTAAACTACATATAAATAACACTACTAATACTACCAGTTAACCTACATATAAATAACACTACTAATACTACCAGTTAACCTACATATAAATAATACTACTAATACTACCAGTTAACCTACATATTAATAACACTACTAATACTACCAGTTAACCTACATATAAATAACACTACCAGTTAACCTACATATAAATAACATTACTATTTAACCTACATATAAATAACACTACCAGTTAACCTACATATAAATAACACTACCAGTTAACCTACATATAAATAACACTACCAGTTAACCTACATATAAATAACACTACTAATTCTACCAGTTAACCTACATATAAATAACACTACTAATACTACCAGTTAACCTACATAAAAATAACACTACCAGTTAACCTACATATAAATAACACTACTAGTTAACCTACATATAAATAACACTACCAGTTAACCTACATATAAATAACACTACCAGTTAACCTACATATAAATAACACTACCAGTTAACCTACATATAAATAACACTACTAATTCTACCAGTTAACCTACATATAAATAACACTACTAATACTACCAGTTAACCTACATATAAATAACACTACTAATACTACCAGTTAACCTACATATAAATAACACTACTAATACTACCAGTTAACCTACATATAAATAACACTACTAATACTACCAGTTAACCTACATATAAATAACACTACTAATACTACCAGTTAACCTACATATAAATAACACTACTAATACTACCAGTTAACCTACATATAAATAACACTACCAGTTAACCTACATATAAATAACACTACTAATACTACCAGTTAACCTACATATAAATAACACTACCAGTTAACCTACATATAAATAACACTACTAATACTACCAGTTAACCTACATATAAATAACACTACCAGTTAACCTACATATAAATAACACTACTAATACTACCAGTTAACCTACATATAAATAACACTACCAGTTAACCTACATATAAATAACACTACTAATACTACCAGTTAACCTACATATAAATAACACTACTAATACTACCAGTTAACCTACATATAAATAACACTACCAGTTAACCAACATATAAATAACACTACCAGTTAACCTACATATAAATAACACTACCAGTTAACCTACATATAAATAACACTACTAATACTACCAGTTAACCTACATATAAATAATACTACTAATACTACCAGTTAACCTACATATAAATAACACTACCAGTTAACCTACATATAAATAACACTACTAATACTACCAGTTAACCTACATATAAATAACACTACTAATACTACCAGTTAACCTACATATAAATAACACTACTAATACTACCAGTTAACCTACATATAAATAACACTACTAATACTACCAGTTAACCTACATATAAATAACACTACTAATACTACCAGTTAACCTACATATAAATAACACTACTAATACTACCAGTTAACCTACATATAAATAACACTACTAATACTACCAGTTAACCTACATATAAATAACACTACTAATACTACCAGTTAACCTACATATAAATAACACTACTAATACTACCAGTTAACCTACATATAAATAACACTACTAATACTACCAGTTAACCTACATATAAATAACACTACTAATACTACCAGTTAACCTACATATAAATAACACTACCAGTTAACCTACATATAAATAACACTACTAACACTACCAGTTAACCTACATATAAATAACACTACCAGTTAAACTACATATAAATAATACTACTAATACTACCAGTTAACCTACATATAAATAACACTACTAATACTACCAGTTAACCTACATATAAATAACACTACCAGTTAAACTACATATAAATAACACTACTAATACTACCAGATAACCTACATATATATAACACTACCAGTTAACCTACATATAAATAACACTACTAATACTACCACTTAACCACATATAAATAACACACTAATACTACCAGTTAACCTACATATAAATAACACTACTAATACTACCAGTTAACCTACATATAAATAATACTACTAATACTACCAGTTAACCTACATATAAATAACACTACTAATACTACCACTTAAACTACATATAAATAACACTACTAATACTACCAGTTAACCTACATATAAATAACACTACTAATACTACCAGTTAACCTACATATAAATAATACTACTAATACTACCAGTTAACCTACATATTAATAACACTACTAATACTACCAGTTAACCTACATATAAATAACACTACCAGTTAACCTACATATAAATAACACTACTATTTAACCTACATATAAATAACACTACCAGTTAACCTACATATAAATAACACTACCAGTTAACCTACATATAAATAACACTACCAGTTAACCTACATATAAATAACACTACTAATTCTACCAGTTAACCTACATATAAATAACACTACTAATACTACCAGTTAACCTACATAAAAATAACACTACCAGTTAACCTACATATAAATAACACTACTAGTTAACCTACATATAAATAACACTACCAGTTAACCTACATATAAATAACACTACCAGTTAACCTACATATAAATAACACTACCAGTTAACCTACATATAAATAACACTACTAATTCTACCAGTTAACCTACATATAAATAACACTACTAATACTACCAGTTAACCTACATATAAATAACACTACTAATACTACCAGTTAACCTACATATAAATAACACTACTAATACTACCAGTTAACCTACATATAAATAACACTACTAATACTACCAGTTAACCTACATATAAATAACACTACTAATACTACCAGTTAACCTACATATAAATAACACTACTAATACTACCAGTTAACCTACATATAAATAACACTACCAGTTAACCTACATATAAATAACACTACTAATACTACCAGTTAACCTACATATAAATAACACTACCAGTTAACCTACATATAAATAACACTACTAATACTACCAGTTAACCTACATATAAATAACACTACCAGTTAAACTACATATAAATAACACTACTAATACTACCAGATAACCTACATATAAATAACACTACCAGTTAACCTACATATAAATAACACTACTAATACTACCAGTTAACCTACATATAAATAACACTACTAATACTACCAGTTAACCTACATATAAATAACACTACCAGTTAACCTACATATAAATAACACTACCAGTTAACCTACATATAAATAACACTACCAGTTAACCTACATATAAATAACACTACTAATACTACCAGTTAACCTACATATAAATAATACTACTAATACTACCAGTTAACCTACATATAAATAACACTACTAATACTACCAGTTAACCTACATATAAATAATACTACTAATACTACCAGTTAACCTACATATAAATAACACTACCAGTTAACCTACATATAAATAACACTACTAACACTACCAGTTAACCTACATATAAATAACACTACCAGTTAACCTACATATAAATAATACTACTAATACTACCAGTTAACCTACATATAAATAACACTACTAATACTACCAGTTAACCTACATATAAATAACACTACCAGTTAACCTACATATAAATAACATTACTAATACTACCAGTTAACCTACATATAAATAACACTACTAATACTACCAGTTAACCTACATATAAATAACACTACCAGTTAACCTACATATAAATAACACTACTAATACTACCAGTTAACCTACATATAAATAACACTACCAGTTAACCTACATATAAATAACACTACTAATACTACCAGTTAACCTACATATAAATAACACTACCAGTTAACCTACATATAAATAACACTACCAGTTAACCTACATATAAATAATACTACCAGTTAACCTACATATAAATAACACTACTAATACTACCAGTTAACCTACATATAAATAACACTACTAATACTACCAGTTAACCTACATATAAATAATACTACTAATACTACCAGTTAACCTACATATAAATAACACTACTAATACTACCAGTTAACCTACATATAAATAACACTACCAGTTAACCTACATATAAATAACACTACCAGTTAACCTACATATAAATAATACTACCAGTTAACCTACATATAAATAACACTACTAATACTACCAGTTAACCTACATATAAATAATACTACTAATACTACCAGTTAACCTACATATAAATAACACTACCAGTTAACCTACATATAAATAACACTACCAGTTAACCTACATATAAATAACACTACCAGTTAACCTACATATAAATAACACTACTAATACTACCAGTTAACCTACATATAAATAACACTACTAATACTACCAGTTAACCTACATATAAATAATACTACTAATACTACCAGTTAACCTACATATAAATAACACTACTAATACTACCAGTTAACCTACATATAAATAACACTACCAGTTAACCTACATATAAATAACACTACTAATACTACCAGTTAACCTACATATAAATAACACTACTAATACTACCAGTTAACCTACATATAAATAACACTACCAGTTAACCTACATATAAATAACACTACTAATACTACCAGTTAACCTACATATAAATAATACTACTAATACTACCAGTTAACCTACATATAAATAACACTACTAATACTACCAGTTAACCTACATATAAATAATACTACTAATACTACCAGTTAACCTACATATAAATAACACTACCAGTTAACCTACATATAAATAACACTACTAACACTACCAGTTAACCTACATATAAATAACACTACCAGTTAAACTACATATAAATAATACTACTAATACTACCAGTTAACCTACATATAAATAACACTACTAATACTACCAGTTAACCTACATATAAATAACACTACCAGTTAAACTACATATAAATAACACTACTAATACTACCAGATAACCTACATATAAATAACACTACCAGTTAACCTACATATAAATAACACTACTAATACTACCACTTAAACTACATATAAATAACACTACTAATACTACCAGTTAACCTACATATAAATAACACTACTAATACTACCAGTTAACCTACATATAAATAATACTACTAATACTACCAGTTAACCTACATATTAATAACACTACTAATACTACCAGTTAACCTACATATAAATAACACTACCAGTTAACCTACATATAAATAACACTACTATTTAACCTACATATAAATAACACTACCAGTTAACCTACATATAAATAACACTACCAGTTAACCTACATATAAATAACACTACCAGTTAACCTACATATAAATAACACTACTAATTCTACCAGTTAACCTACATATAAATAACACTACTAATACTACCAGTTAACCTACATAAAAATAACACTACCAGTTAACCTACATATAAATAACACTACTAGTTAACCTACATATAAATAACACTACCAGTTAACCTACATATAAATAACACTACCAGTTAACCTACATATAAATAACACTACCAGTTAACCTACATATAAATAACACTACTAATTCTACCAGTTAACCTACATATAAATAACACTACTAATACTACCAGTTAACCTACATATAAATAACACTACTAATACTACCAGTTAACCTACATATAAATAACACTACTAATACTACCAGTTAACCTACATATAAATAACACTACTAATACTACCAGTTAACCTACATATAAATAACACTACTAATACTACCAGTTAACCTACATATAAATAACACTACTAATACTACCAGTTAACCTACATATAAATAACACTACTAATACTACCAGTTAACCTACATATAAATAACACTACTAATACTACCAGTTAACCTACATATAAATAACACTACTAATACTACCAGTTAACCTACATATAAATAACTCACTACCAGTTAACCTACATATAAATAACACTACCAGTTAACCTACATATAAATAACACTACCAGTTAACCTACATATAAATAACACTACCAGTTAACCTACATATAAAAATACTACCGGTTAACCTACATATAAATAACACTACCAGTTAACCTACATATAAATAATACTACTAATACTACCAGTTAACCTACATATAAATAACACTACTAATACTACAAGTTAACCTACATATAAATAACACTACCAGTTAAACTACATATAAATAACACTACCAGTTAACCTACATATAAATAACACTACCAGTTAACCTACATATAAATAACACTACCAGTTAACCTACATATAAATAACACTACTAATACTACCAGTTAGCCTACATATAAATAACACTACCAGTTAACCTACATATAAATAACACTACCAGTTAACCTACATATAAATAACACTACTAATACTACCAGTTAGCCTACATATAAATAACACTACTAATACTACCAGTTAACCTACATATTAATAATACTACTAATACTACCAGTTAACCTACATATAAATAACACTACTAATACTACCAGTTAACCTACATATAAATAATACTACTAATACTACCAGTTAACCTACATATAAATAACACTACTAATACTACCAGTTAACCTACATATAAATAATACTACTAATACTACCAGTTAACCTACATATAAATAACACTACCAGTTAACCTACATATAAATAACACTACTAACACTACCAGTTAACCTACATATAAATAACACTACCAGTTAAACTACATATAAATAATACTACTAATACTACCAGTTAACCTACATATAAATAACACTACTAATACTACCAGTTAACCTACATATAAATAACACTACCAGTTAAACTACATATAAATAACACTACTAATACTATCAGATAACCTACATATATATAACACTACCAGTTAACCTACATATAAATAACACTACTAATACTACCACTTAAACCACATATAAATAACACTACTAATACTACCAGTTAACCTACATATAAATAACACTACTAATACTACCAGTTAACCTACATATAAATAATACTACTAATACTACCAGTTAACCTACATATAAATAACACTACTAATACTACCACTTAAACTACATATAAATAACACTACTAATACTACCAGTTAACCTACATATAAATAACACTACTAATACTACCAGTTAACCTACATATAAATAATACTACTAATACTACCAGTTAACCTACATATTAATAACACTACTAATACTACCAGTTAACCTACATATAAATAACACTACCAGTTAACCTACATATAAATAACACTACTATTTAACCTACATATAAATAACACTACCAGTTAACCTACATATAAATAACACTACCAGTTAACCTACATATAAATAACACTACCAGTTAACCTACATATAAATAACACTACTAATTCTACCAGTTAACCTACATATAAATAACACTACTAATACTACCAGTTAACCTACATAAAAATAACACTACCAGTTAACCTACATATAAATAACACTACTAGTTAACCTACATATAAATAACACTACCAGTTAACCTACATATAAATAACACTACCAGTTAACCTACATATAAATAACACTACCAGTTAACCTACATATAAATAACACTACTAATTCTACCAGTTAACCTACATATAAATAACACTACTAATACTACCAGTTAACCTACATATAAATAACACTACTAATACTACCAGTTAACCTACATATAAATAACACTACTAATACTACCAGTTAACCTACATATAAATAACACTACTAATACTACCAGTTAACCTACATATAAATAACACTACTAATACTACCAGTTAACCTACATATAAATAACACTACTAATACTACCAGTTAACCTACATATAAATAACACTACCAGTTAACCTACATATAAATAACACTACTAACACTACCAGTTAACCTACATATAAATAACACTACCAGTTAAACTACATATAAATAATACTACTAATACTACCAGTTAACCTACATATAAATAACACTACTAATACTACCAGTTAACCTACATATAAATAACACTACCAGTTAAACTACATATAAATAACACTACTAATACTACCAGATAACCTACATATATATAACACTACCAGTTAACCTACATATAAATAACACTACTAATACTACCACTTAAACCACATATAAATAACACTACTAATACTACCAGTTAACCTACATATAAATAACACTACTAATACTACCAGTTAACCTACATATAAATAATACTACTAATACTACCAGTTAACCTACATATAAATAACACTACTAATACTACCACTTAAACTACATATAAATAACACTACTAATACTACCAGTTAACCTACATATAAATAACACTACTAATACTACCAGTTAACCTACATATAAATAATACTACTAATACTACCAGTTAACCTACATATTAATAACACTACTAATACTACCAGTTAACCTACATATAAATAACACTACCAGTTAACCTACATATAAATAACATTACTATTTAACCTACATATAAATAACACTACCAGTTAACCTACATATAAATAACACTACCAGTTAACCTACATATAAATAACACTACCAGTTAACCTACATATAAATAACACTACTAATTCTACCAGTTAACCTACATATAAATAACACTACTAATACTACCAGTTAACCTACATAAAAATAACACTACCAGTTAACCTACATATAAATAACACTACTAGTTAACCTACATATAAATAACACTACCAGTTAACCTACATATAAATAACACTACCAGTTAACCTACATATAAATAACACTACCAGTTAACCTACATATAAATAACAATACTAATTCTACCAGTTAACCTACATATAAATAACACTACTAATACTACCAGTTAACCTACATATAAATAACACTACTAATACTACCAGTTAACCTACATATAAATAACACTACTAATACTACCAGTTAACCTACATATAAATAACACTACTAATACTACCAGTTAACCTACATATAAATAACACTACTAATACTACCAGTTAACCTACATATAAATAACACTACTAATACTACCAGTTAACCTACATATAAATAACACTACTAATACTACCAGTTAACCTACATATAAATAACACTACTAATACTACCAGTTAACCTACATATAAATAACACTACTAATACTACCAGTTAACCTACATATAAATAACACTACTAATACTACCAGTTAACCTACATATAAATAACACTACTAATACTACCAGTTAACCTACATATAAATAACACTACCAGTTAAACTACATATAAATAACACTACCAGTAAACCTACATATAAATAACACTACCAGTTAACCTACATATAAATAACACTACCAGTTAACCTACATATAAAAATACTACCGGTTAACCTACAAATAAATAACACTACCAGTTAACCTACATATAAATAATACTACTAATACTACCAGTTAACCTACATATAAATAACACTACCAGTTAAACTACATATAAATAACACTACCAGTTAACCTACATATAAATAACACTACCAGTTAACCTACATATAAATAACACTACCAGTTAACCTACATATAAATAACACTACTAATACTACCAGTTAGCCTACATATAAATAACACTACCAGTTAACCTACATATAAATAACACTACCAGTTAACCTACATATAAATAACACTACTAATACTACCAGTTAGCCTACATATAAATAACACTACTAATACTACCAGTTAACCTACATATTAATAATACTACTAATACTACCAGTTAACCTACATATAAATAACACTACTAATACTACCAGTTAACCTACATATAAATAATACTACTAATACTAC
Organism: Salvelinus fontinalis; assembly: GCF_029448725.1. NCBI lineage: Eukaryota > Metazoa > Chordata > Actinopteri > Salmoniformes > Salmonidae > Salvelinus > Salvelinus fontinalis. The sequence goes on along the minus strand of NC_074679.1, from coordinate 19,196,937 downwards.
CAGTTAACCTACGTATAAATAACACTACTAATACTACCAGTTAACCTACATATAAATAATACTACTAATACTACCAGTTAACCTACATATAAATAACACTACCAGTTAACCTACATATAAATAACACTACTAACACTACCAGTTAACCTACATATAAATAACACTACCAGTTAAACTACATATAAATAATACTACTAATACTACCAGTTAACCTACATATAAATAACACTACTAATACTACCAGTTAACCTACATATAAATAACACTACCAGTTAAACTACATATAAATAACACTACTAATACTACCAGATAACCTACATATATATAACACTACCAGTTAACCTACATATAAATAACACTACTAATACTACCACTTAAACCACATATAAATAACACTACTAATACTACCAGTTAACCTACATATAAATAACACTACTAATACTACCAGTTAACCTACATATAAATAATACTACTAATACTACCAGTTAACCTACATATAAATAACACTACTAATACTACCACTTAAACTACATATAAATAACACTACTAATACTACCAGTTAACCTACATATAAATAACACTACTAATACTACCAGTTAACCTACATATAAATAATACTACTAATACTACCAGTTAACCTACATATTAATAACACTACTAATACTACCAGTTAACCTACATATAAATAACACTACCAGTTAACCTACATATAAATAACACTACTATTTAACCTACATATAAATAACACTACCAGTTAACCTACATATAAATAACACTACCAGTTAACCTACATATAAATAACACTACCAGTTAACCTACATATAAATAACACTACTAATTCTACCAGTTAACCTACATATAAATAACACTACTAATACTACCAGTTAACCTACATAAAAATAACACTACCAGTTAACCTACATATAAATAACACTACTAGTTAACCTACATATAAATAACACTACCAGTTAACCTACATATAAATAACACTACCAGTTAACCTACATATAAATAACACTACCAGTTAACCTACATATAAATAACACTACTAATTCTACCAGTTAACCTACATATAAATAACACTACTAATACTACCAGTTAACCTACATATAAATAACACTACTAATACTACCAGTTAACCTACATATAAATAACACTACTAATACTACCAGTTAACCTACATATAAATAACACTACTAATACTACCAGTTAACCTACATATAAATAACACTACTAATACTACCAGTTAACCTACATATAAATAACACTACTAATACTACCAGTTAACCTACATATAAATAACACTACTAATACTACCAGTTAACCTACATATAAATAACACTACTAATACTACCAGTTAACCTACATATAAATAACACTACTAATACTACCAGTTAACCTACATATAAATAACACTACCAGTTAAACTACATATAAATAACACTACCAGTTAACCTACATATAAATAACACTACCAGTTAACCTACATATAAATAACACTACCAGTTAACCTACATATAAAAATACTACCGGTTAACCTACATATAAATAACACTACCAGTTAACCTACATATAAATAATACTACTAATACTACCAGTTAACCTACATATAAATAACACTACTAATACTACAAGTTAACCTACATATAAATAACACTACCAGTTAAACTACATATAAATAACACTACCAGTTAACCTACATATAAATAACACTACCAGTTAACCTACATATAAATAACACTACCAGTTAACCTACATATAAATAACACTACTAATACTACCAGTTAGCCTACATATAAATAACACTACCAGTTAACCTACATATAAATAACACTACCAGTTAACCTACATATAAATAACACTACTAATACTACAAGTTAGCCTACATATAAATAACACTACTAATACTACCAGTTAACCTACATATTAATAATACTACTAATACTACCAGTTAACCTACATATAAATAACACTACTAATACTACCAGTTAACCTACATATAAATAACACTACTAATACTACCAGTTAACCTACATATAAATAATACTACTAATACTACCAGTTAACCTACATATAAATAACACTACCAGTTAACCTACATATAAATAACACTACTAACACTACCAGTTAACCTACATATAAATAACACTACCAGTTAAACTACATATAAATAATACTACTAATACTACCAGTTAACCTACATATAAATAACACTACTAATACTACCAGTTAACCTACATATAAATAACACTACCAGTTAAACTACATATAAATAACACTACTAATACTACCAGATAACCTACATATATATAACACTACCAGTTAACCTACATATAAATAACACTACTAATACTACCACTTAAACCACATATAAATAACACTACTAATACTACCAGTTAACCTACATATAAATAACACTACTAATACTACCAGTTAACCTACATATAAATAATACTACTAATACTACCAGTTAACCTACATATAAATAATACTACTAATACTACCAGTTAACCTACATATAAATAACACTACCAGTTAACCTACATATAAATAACACTACTAACACTATCAGTTAACCTACATATAAATAACACTACCAGTTAAACTACATATAAATAATACTACTAATACTACCAGATAACCTACATATAAATAACACTACTAATACTACCAGTTAACCTACATATAAATAACACTACCAGTTAACCTACATATAAATAACACTACTAATACTACCACTTAAACTACATATAAATAACACTACTAATACTACCAGTTAACCTACATATAAATAACACTACTAATACTACCAGTTAACCTACATATAAATAATACTACTAATACTACCAGTTAACCTACATATTAATAACACTACTAATACTACCAGTTAACCTACATATAAATAACACTACCAGTTAACCTACATATAAATAACACTACTAGTTAACCTACATATAAATAACACTACCAGTTAACCTACATATAAATAACACTACCAGTTAACCTACATATAAATAACACTACCAGTTAACCTACATATAAATAACACTACTAATTCTACCAGTTAACCTACATATAAATAACACTACTAATACTACCAGTTAACCTACATATAAATAACACTACCAGTTAACCTACATATAAATAACACTACTAGTTAAACTACATATAAATAACACTACCAGTTAACCTACATATAAATAACACTACCAGTTAACCTACATATAAATAACACTACCAGTTAACCTACATATAAATAACACTACTAATTCTACTAGTTAACCTACATATAAATAACACTACTAATACTACCAGTTAACCTACATATAAATAACACTACTAATACTACCAGTTAACCTACATATAAATAACACTACTAATACTACCAGTTAACCTACATATAAATAACACTACTAATACTACCAGTTAACCTACATATAAATAACACTACTAATACTACCAGTTAACCTACATATAAACAACACTACTAATACTACCAGTTAACCTACATATAAATAACACTACTAATACTACCAGTTAACCTACATATAAATAACACTACTAATACTACCAGTTAACCTACATATAAATAACACTACTAATACTACCAGTTAACCTACATATAAATAACACTACCAGTTAAACTACATATAAATAACACTACCAGTTAACCTACATATAAATAACACTACCAGTTAACCTACATATAAATAACACTACCAGTTAACCTACATATAAAAATACTACCGGTTAACCTACAAATAAATAACACTACCAGTTAACCTACATATAAATAATACTACTAATACTACCAGTTAACCTACATATAAATAACACTACTAATACTACCAGTTAACCTACATATAAATAACACTACCAGTTAAACTACATTTAAATAACACTACCAGTTAACCTACATATATATAACACTACCAGTTAACCTATATATAAAAATACTACCAGTTAACCTACAAATAAATAACACTACCAGTTAACCTACATATAAAAATACTACCAGTTAACCTACAAATAAATAACACTACCATTTAACCTACATATAAATAACACTACCAGTTAACCTACATATAAATAATACTACTAATACTACCAGTTAACCTACATATAAATAATACTACTAATACTACAGTTAACCTACATATAAATACTACTACTAATACTACCAGTTAACCTACATACAAAAAACACTACCAGTTAACCTACATATAAATAACACTACCAGTTAACCTACATATAAAAATACTACCAGTTAACCTACAAATAAATAACACTACCAGTTAACCTACAAATAAATAATACTACTAATACTACCAGTTAACCTACAAATAAATAATACTACTAATACTACCAGTTAACCTACATATAAATACTACTACTAACACTACCAGTTAACCTACATATAAATAATACTACTAATACTACCAGTTAACCTACAAATAAATAATACTACTAATACTACCAGTTAACCTACATATAAATACTACTACTAACACTACCAGTTAACCTACATATAAATAACACTACCAGTTAACCTACATATAAATAATACTACCAGTTAACATACATATAAATAACACTACTAATACTACCAGTTAACCTACATATAAATAATATTACTAATACTACCAGTTAACCTACATATAAATAATACTATTAATTCTACAGTTAACCTACATATAAATACTACTACTAACACTACCAGTTAACCTACATATAAATAACACTACCAGTTAACCTACATATAAATAACACTACCAGTTAACCTACATATAAAAATACTACCAGTTAACCTACAAATAAATAACACTACCAGTTAACCTACATATAAATAAGACTACCAGTTAACCTACATATAAAAATACTACCAGTTAACCTACATATAAATAACACTACCAGTTAAACTACATATAAATAACACTACTAATACTACCAGTTAACCTACAAATAAATAATACTACTAATACTACCAGTTAACCTACAAATAAATACTACTACTAATACTACCAGTTAACCTACATATAAATAACACTACTAATACTACCAGTAACCTACATATAAATAACATTACTAATACTACCAGTTAGCCTACATATAAATAACACTACCAGTTAACCTACATATAAATAACACTACCAGTTAACCTACATATAAATAACACTACCAGTTAACCTACATATAAATAACACTACTAACACTACCAGTTAACCTACATATAAATAACACTACTAATACTACCAGTTAACCTACATATAAATAACACTACTAATACTACCAGTTAACCTACATATAAATAACACTACTAATACTACCAGTTAACCTACATATAAATAACACTACTAATACTACCAGTTAACCTACATATAAATAACACTACCAGTTAACCTACATATAAATAACACTACTAAAACTACCAGTTAACCTACATATAAATAACACTACTAATACTACCAGTTAACCTACATATAAATAATACTACTAATACTACCAGTTAACCTACATATAAATAATACTACTAATACTACCAGTTAACCTACATATAAATAACACTACTAATACTACCAGTTAACCTACATATAAATAACACTACCAGTTAACCTACATATAAATAACACTACTAATACTACCAGTTAACCTACATATAAATAACACTACTAATACTACCAGTTAACCTACATATAAATAACACTACTAATACTACCAGTTAACCTACATATAAATAACACTACTAATACTACCAGTTAACCTACATATAAATAACACTACTAATACTACCAGTTAACCTACATATAAATAACACTACTAATACTACCAGTTAACCTACATATAAATAATACTACTAATACTACCAGTTAACCTACATATAAATAACACTACTAATACTACCAGTTAACCTACATATAAATAACACTACCAGTTAACCTACATATAAATAACACTACTAATACTACCAGTTAACCTACATATAAATAACACTATTAATAGTACCAGTTAACCTACATATAAATAACACTACTAATACTACCAGTTAACCTACATATAAATAACACTACTAATACTACCAGTTAACCTACATATAAATAATACTACTGATACTACCATTTAACCTACATATAAATAACACTACTAATACTACCAGTAACCTCATATAAATAACACTACTAATACTACCAGTTAACCTACATATAAATAACACTACCAGTTAACCTACATATAAATAACACTACCAGTTAACCTACATATAAATAACACTTCCAGTTAACCTACATATAAATAACACTACCAGTTAACCTACATATAAATAATACTACCAGTTAACCTACATACAAATAACACTACTAATACTACCAGTTAACCTACATATAAATAATACTACTAATACTACCAGTTAACCTACATATAAATAATACTACTAATACTACCAGTTAACCTACATATAAATAACACTACCAGTTAAACTACATATAAATAACACTACCAGTTAACCTACATATAAATAACACTACCAGTTAACCTACATATAAATAACACTACCAGTTAACCTACATATAAAAATACTACCGGTTAACCTACAAATAAATAACACTACCAGTTAACCTACATATAAATAATACTACTAATACTACCAGTTAACCTACATATAAATAACACTACTAATACTACCAGTTAACCTACATATAAATAACACTACCAGTTAAACTACATTTAAATAACACTACCAGTTAACCTACATATATATAACACTACCAGTTAACCTATATATAAAAATACTACCAGTTAACCTACAAATAAATAACACTACCAGTTAACCTACATATAAAAATACTACCAGTTAACCTACAAATAAATAACACTACCATTTAACCTACATATAAATAACACTACCAGTTAACCTACATATAAATAATACTACTAATACTACCAGTTAACCTACATATAAATAATACTACTAATACTACAGTTAACCTACATATAAATACTACTACTAATACTACCAGTTAACCTACATACAAAAAACACTACCAGTTAACCTACATATAAATAACACTACCAGTTAACCTACATATAAAAATACTACCAGTTAACCTACAAATAAATAACACTACCAGTTAACCTACAAATAAATAATACTACTAATACTACCAGTTAACCTACAAATAAATAATACTACTAATACTACCAGTTAACCTACATATAAATACTACTACTAACACTACCAGTTAACCTACATATAAATAATACTACTAATACTACCAGTTAACCTACAAATAAATAATACTACTAATACTACCAGTTAACCTACATATAAATACTACTACTAACACTACCAGTTAACCTACATATAAATAACACTACCAGTTAACCTACATATAAATAATACTACCAGTTAACATACATATAAATAACACTACTAATACTACCAGTTAACCTACATATAAATAATATTACTAATACTACCAGTTAACCTACATATAAATAATACTATTAATTCTACAGTTAACCTACATATAAATACTACTACTAACACTACCAGTTAACCTACATATAAATAACACTACCAGTTAACCTACATATAAATAACACTACCAGTTAACCTACATATAAAAATACTACCAGTTAACCTACAAATAAATAACACTACCAGTTAACCTACATATAAATAAGACTACCAGTTAACCTACATATAAAAATACTACCAGTTAACCTACATATAAATAACACTACCAGTTAAACTACATATAAATAACACTACTAATACTACCAGTTAACCTACAAATAAATAATACTACTAATACTACCAGTTAACCTACAAATAAATACTACTACTAATACTACCAGTTAACCTACATATAAATAACACTACTAATACTACCAGTAACCTACATATAAATAACATTACTAATACTACCAGTTAGCCTACATATAAATAACACTACCAGTTAACCTACATATAAATAACACTACCAGTTAACCTACATATAAATAACACTACCAGTTAACCTACATATAAATAACACTACTAACACTACCAGTTAACCTACATATAAATAACACTACTAATACTACCAGTTAACCTACATATAAATAACACTACTAATACTACCAGTTAACCTACATATAAATAACACTACTAATACTACCAGTTAACCTACATATAAATAACACTACTAATACTACCAGTTAACCTACATATAAATAACACTACCAGTTAACCTACATATAAATAACACTACTAAAACTACCAGTTAACCTACATATAAATAACACTACTAATACTACCAGTTAACCTACATATAAATAATACTACTAATACTACCAGTTAACCTACATATAAATAATACTACTAATACTACCAGTTAACCTACATATAAATAACACTACTAATACTACCAGTTAACCTACATATAAATAACACTACCAGTTAACCTACATATAAATAACACTACTAATACTACCAGTTAACCTACATATAAATAACACTACTAATACTACCAGTTAACCTACATATAAATAACACTACTAATACTACCAGTTAACCTACATATAAATAACACTACTAATACTACCAGTTAACCTACATATAAATAACACTACTAATACTACCAGTTAACCTACATATAAATAACACTACTAATACTACCAGTTAACCTACATATAAATAATACTACTAATACTACCAGTTAACCTACATATAAATAACACTACTAATACTACCAGTTAACCTACATATAAATAACACTACCAGTTAACCTACATATAAATAACACTACTAATACTACCAGTTAACCTACATATAAATAACACTATTAATAGTACCAGTTAACCTACATATAAATAACACTACTAATACTACCAGTTAACCTACATATAAATAACACTACTAATACTACCAGTTAACCTACATATAAATAATACTACTGATACTACCATTTAACCTACATATAAATAACACTACTAATACTACCAGTAACCTCATATAAATAACACTACTAATACTACCAGTTAACCTACATATAAATAACACTACCAGTTAACCTACATATAAATAACACTACCAGTTAACCTACATATAAATAACACTTCCAGTTAACCTACATATAAATAACACTACCAGTTAACCTACATATAAATAATACTACCAGTTAACCTACATACAAATAACACTACTAATACTACCAGTTAACCTACATATAAATAATACTACTAATACTACCAGTTAACCTACATATAAATAATACTACTAATACTACCAGTTAACCTACATATAAATAACACTACTAATACTACCAGTTAACCTACATATAAATAACACTACCAGTTAACCTACATATAAATAACACTACTAATACTACCAGTTAACCTACATATAAATAACACTATTAATAGTACCAGTTAACCTACATATAAATAACACTACTAATACTACCAGTTAACCTACATATAAATAACACTACTAATACTACCAGTTAACCTACATATAAATAATACTACTAATACTACCATTTAACCTACATATAAATAACACTACTAATACTACCAGTAACCTCATATAAATAACACTACTAATACTACCAGTTAACCTACATATAAATAACACTACCAGTTAACCTACATATAAATAACACTACCAGTTAACCTACATATAAATAACACTTCCAGTTAACCTACATATAAATAACACTACCAGTTAACCTACATATAAATAATACTACCAGTTAACCTACATACAAATAACACTACTAATACTACCAGTTAACCTACATATAAATAATACTACTGTCACGCCCTGGCCTTAGTATTCTTTGTTTTCTTTATTATTTTAGTTAGGTCAGGGTGTGACATGGGGAATGTTTGTGTTTTGTTGGTTTTGGGTGTTTCTATGGTAAAGGGGTTGTTGGGTGTAGTATATGGGTTTGTGTTGAGTTCATGTGTCTAGCGTTGTCTATGTTTAGTTGTCTAGGAGAGTCTATGGTTGCCTGAATGAGTTCCCAATCAGAGACAGCTGATTTCGGTTGTCTCTGATTGGGAGCCTTATTTAGGGTAGCCATAGGCTTTCATTTTGTTGTGAGTAGTTGTCTATGTGATACGTTTGTAGCCAGTGTGTGCACATCGTTGTTTAGCTTCACGATCGTTTTCTTGTTTTGTTTAGTTCGTAAGTGTGTTTGTTTCGTGTGCCTTCTTCGTCAATAAAAAGGAGATGGCTTATTTTCCTAAAGCTGCGTATTGGTCCGTCAATCCTACACACGATCGTGACAGAACTACTCACCAATACAGGACCAAGCGGCATGGAAAGCGGCAACAGGACCCACCTACACAGGATTCGTGGACATGGGAGGAGATACTGGATGGTAAGGGGCCGTGGGCACAACCGGGAGAATATCGCCTTCCTCGTGAAGAGCTGGAGGCAGCTAAAGCCGAGAGGAGGCGATATGAGGAGGCAGCATGGAGACAAGGCTAGAAGCCCGTGAGTACAACCCAAAAATTTCTTGGGGGGGGCCTTAAAGGGAGTGTGGCGAAGTCAGGTAGGAAACCTGCGCCTACTCCCTGTACTTACCGTGGAGAGCGAGAGTACGGGCAGACACCGTGTTACGCAGTAGAGCGCACGGTGTCTCCTGTACGCGTGCATAGCCCGGTTCGGTACATTTCAGCTCCACGTATCGGCCGGGCTAGACTGAGCGTTGAGCCGTATGTCATGAAGCCGGCCCAACGCATCTGGTCACCAGTGCGTCTCCACGGGCCGGCGTACATGGCACCAGCCTTACGCATGGTGTCCCCGGTTCGCCTACATAGGCCGGTGCGGGTTATTCCACCTCCCCGCACTGGTCAGGCGACGGGGAGCATACAACCAGGTAAGGTTGGGCAGGCTCGGCGTTCAAGGGAGCCAGTACGCCTGCACGGTCCGGTATTTCCGGCGCCACCTCCCCGCCCCAACCCAGTACCACCAGTGCCTCCTCCACGCACTAGCCATATGGTGCGTGTCTCCAGCCCTTTACCACCAGTGCCTAAACCACGCACCAAGCCTCCTGTGTGTCCCCAGAGTCCTGTGCGTCCTGTTGCTGCTCCCCGCACTAGCCCTGAGATGCGTGTCCCCAGCCCGGTGCCACCAGTCCCGGCACCACGCACCAGGCCTACAGTGCGCCTCAGCCGGCAGGAGTCTGCCGTCTGCACAGCGATGCCTGAACTGCCCGTCTGCCAAGCGCCATCTGAGCCATCCGGCTCCCCAGCGCCATCTGAGCCATCCGTCTCCCCAGCACCATCTGAGCCATCCGTCTCCCCAGCGCCATCTGAGCCATCCGTCTCCCCAGCGCCATCTGAGCCATCCGTCTGCAATGAGCCTGCAAAGCCGCCCGTCTGCCATGAGCCTGCAAAGCCGCCCGTCTGCCATGAGCCTACTGAGCCGCCCGCCAGACAGGAGCCGCTAGAGCCGCCCGCCAGACAGGAGCCGCTAGAGCCGCCAGCCAGACAGGATCTGCCAGAGCCGCCAGCCAGACAGGATCTGCCAGAGCCGCCAACCAGACAGGATCTGCCAGAGCCGCCAACCAGACAGGATCTGCCAGAGCCGCCAATCAGACAGGATCTGCCAGAGCCGCCAGCCAGCCATGAGCAGCCAGATCAGTCAGCCAGCCATGAGCAGCCAAATCAGTCAGCCAGCCATGAGCAGCCAGATCAGTCAGCTAGCCATGAGCAGCCAGATCAGTCAGCTAGCCATGAGCAGCCAGATCCGTCAGCTAGCCATGAGCAGCCAGATCCGTCAGCTAGCCATGAGCAGCCAGATCCGTCAGCCAGCCATGAGCAGCCAGATCCGTCAGCCAGCCATGAGCAGCCAGATCCGTCAGCCAGCCATGAGCAGCCAGATCCGTCAGCTAGCCATGAGCAGCCAGATCGTCAGCTAGCCATGAGCAGCCAGATCCGTCAGCTAGCCATGAGCAGCCAGATCCGTCAGCTAGCCATGAGCAGCCAGATCCGTCAGCTAGCCATGAGCAGCCAGATCCGTCAGCTAGCCATGAGCAGCCAGATCTGTCAGCCAGCCATGAGCAGCCAGATCCGTCAGCCAGCCATGAGCAGCCAGATCCGTCAGCCAGCCATGAGCAGCCAGATCCGTCAGCCAGCCATGAGCAGCCAGATCCGTCAGCTAGCCATGAGCAGTCAGATCCGTCAGCTAGCCATGAGCAGCCAGATCCGTCAGCCAGCCATGGGCCGTCCCTCAGTCCGGAGCTGCCGTCCCTCAGTCCGGAGCTGCCGTTCCTCAGTCCGGAGCTGCCCCTTATCCTGGTGCTGCCCCTTATCCTGGTGCTGTCCCTTACCCTGGTACTGCCCCTTAGTTCGGAGCTGCCCCTGACCCTGGTACTGCCCCTGACCCTGGTACTGCCCCTTACCCTGGTACTGCCCCTTAGTTCGGAGCTGCCCCTTAATGCAGTGGGGTTAATGTGGAGGGGGGTCATTTGGAGGAAGCTAAGGAGGCGGTTAGGGACTGTGGTGACGTGGGGACCACGACCAGAGCCGGAGCCGCCACCGTGGATGGAAGCCCACCCAGACCCTCCCCTAGACTGTGTAATGGTGCGCCCGGAGTTCGCGCCTTAAGGGGGGGGGATTATGTCACGCCCTGGCCTTAGTATTCTTTGTTTTCTTTATTATTTTAGTTAGGTCAGGGTGTGACATGGGGAATGTTTGTGTTTTGTTGGTTTTGGGTGTTTCTATGGTAAAGGGGTTGTTGGGTGTAGTATATGGGTTTGTGTTGAGTTCATGTGTCTAGCGTTGTCTATGTTTAGTTGTCTAGGAGAGTCTATGGTTGCCTGAATGAGTTCCCAATCAGAGACAGCTGATTTCGGATGTTTCTGATTGGGAGCCTTATTTAGGGTAGCCATAGGCTTTCATTTTGTTGTGAGTAGTTGTCTATGTGATACGTTTGTAGCCAGTGTGTGCACATCGTTGTTTAGCTTCACGATCGTTTCTTGTTTTGTTTAGTTCGTAAGTGTGTTTGTTTCGTGTGCCTTCTTCGTCAATAAAAAGGAGATGGCTTATTTTCCTAAAGCTGCGTATTGGTCCGTCAATCCTCCACACGATCGTGACAACTACTAATACTACCAGTTAACCTACATATAAATAACACTACCAGTTAACCTACATATAAATAACACTACTAGTTAACCTACATATAAATAACACGACCAGTTAACCTACATATAAATAATACTACTAATACTACCAGTTAACCTACATATAAATAACACTACTAATACTACCAGTTAACCTACATATAAATAACACTACCAGTTAACCTACATATAAATAACACTACCAGTTAAACTACATGTAAATAACACTACCAGTTAACCTACATATAAATAACACTACCAGTTAACCTACATATAAATAACACTACCAGTTAACCTACATATAAATAATACTACTAATACTACCAGTTAACCAACATATAAATAACACTACCAGTTAAACTACATATAAATAACACTACCAGTTAACCTACATATAAATAACACTACCAGTTAACCTACATATAAATAACACTACCAGTTAACCTACATATAAATAACACTACCAGTTAAACTACATATAAATAACACTACTAATACTACCAGTTAACCTACATATAAATAATACTACTAATACTACAAGTTAACCTACATATAAATAACACTACTAATACTACCAGTTAACCTACATATAAATAACACTACTAATACTACCAGTTATCCTACATATAAATAACACTACCAATACTACCAGTTAACCTACATATAAATAACACTACTAATACTACAGTTAACCTACATATAAATAACACTACTAATACTACCAGTTAACCTACATATAAATAACACTACCAGTTAACCTACATATAAATAACACTACTAATACTACCAGTTAAACTACATATAAATAACACTACTAATACTACCAGTTAACCAATATATAAATAATACTACTAATACTACCAGTTAACCAACATATAAATAACACTACTAATACTACCAGTTAACCTACATATAAATAACACTACCAGTTAAACTGCATATAAAAATACTACCACTTAAACTACATATAAATAACACTACCAGTTAACCTACATATAAATAACACTACCAGTTAACCTACATATAAATAACACTTCCAGTTAACCTACATATAAATAACACTACCAGTTAACCTACATATAAATAACACTACCAGTTAACCTACATATAAATAACACTACTAGTTAACCTACATATAAATAGCACTACCAGTTAAACTACATATAAATAACACTACTAATACTACCAGTTAACCTACATATAAATAACACTACTAATACTACCAGTTAACCTACATATAAATAACACTACCAGTTAACCTACATATAAATAACACTACCAGTGAAACTACATATAAATAACACTACTAATACTACCAGTTAACCTACATATAAATAACACTACCAGTTAACCTACATATAAATAATACTACTAATACTACCAGTTAACCTACATATAAATAACACTACCAGTTAACCTACATATAAATAACACTACTAATACTACCAGTTAACCTACATATAAATAACACTACTAATACTACCAGTTAACCTACATATAAATAATACTACTAATACTACAAGTTAACCTACATATAAATAACACTACTAATACTACCAGTTAACCTACATATAAATAACACTACTAATACTACCAGTTAACCTACATATAAATAACACTACTAATACTACCAGTTAACCTACATATAAATAATACTACTAATACTACCAGTTAACCTACATATAAATAACACTACTAATACTACCAGTTAACCTACATATAAAAATACTACCACTTAAACTACATATAAATAACACTACTAATACTACCAGTTAACCTACATATAAATAATACTACTAATACTACCAGTTAACCAATATATAAATAATACTACTAATACTACCAGTTAACCAACATATAAATAACACTACTAATACTACCAGTTAAACTGCATATAAAAATACTACCACTTAAACTACATATAAATAACACTACTAATACTACCAGTTAACCTACATATAAATAACACTACCAGTTAACCTACATATAAATAACACTTCCAGTTAACCTACATATAAATAACACTACCAGTTAACCTACATATAAATAACACTACCAGTTAACCTACATATAAATAACACTACTAATACTACCAGTTAACCTACATATAAATAATACTACTAATACTACCAGTTAACCTACATATAAATAACACTACCAGTTAACCTACATATAAATAACACTACTAGTTAACCTACATATAAATAACACGACCAGTTAACCTACATATAAATAATACTACTAATACTACCAGTTAACCTACATATAAATAACACTACTAATACTACCAGTTAACCTACATATAAATAATACTACTAATACTACAGTTAACCTACATATAAATAACACTACCAGTTAAACTACATATAAATAACACTACCAGTTAACCTACATATAAATAACACTACCAGTTAACCTACATATAAATAACACTACCAGTTAACCTACATATAAATAACACTACCAGTTAAACTACATATAAATAACACTACTAATAATACCAGTTAACCTACATATAAATAACACTACCAATACTACCAGTTAACCTACATATAAATAACACTACTAATACTACAGTTAACCTACATATAAATAACACTACTAATACTACCAGTTAACCTACATATAAATAACACTACCAGTTAAACTACATATAAATAACACTACTAATACTACCAGTTAACCTACATATAAATAACACTACTAATACTACCAGTTAACCTACATATAAATAACACTACTAATACTACCAGTTAACCTACATATAAATAACACTACCAGTTAACCTACATATAAATAACACTACCAGTTAAACTACATATAAATAACACTACTAATACTACCAGTTAACCTACATATAAATAATACTACTAATACTACCAGTTAACCTACATATAAATAACACTACCAGTTAACCTACATATAAATAACACTACCAGTTAACCTACATATAAATAACACTACTAATACTACCAGTTAACCTACATATAAATAACACTACCAGTTAACCTACATATAAATAACACTACCAGTTAACCTACATATAAATAACACTACTAATACTACCAGTTAACCTACATATAAATAACACTACTAATACTACCAGTTAACCTACATATAAAAATACTACCACTTAAACTACATATAAATAACACTACTAATACTACCAGTTAACCTACATATAAATAATACTACTAATACTACCAGTTAACCTACATATAAATAATACTACTAATACTACCAGTTAACCAACATATAAATAACACTACTAATACTACCAGTTAAACTACATATAATAACACTACCAGTAAACCTACATATAAACATACTACCAGTTAAAACCTTTTCTCAATAGGGGGTGCTGTTTTCACTTTTTAAAAATGTTGTTCCCAAATTAAACTGCCTCGTACTCAATTCTTGCTCGTACAATATGCATATTATTTTTACTATTGGATAGAAAACACTCTCTAGTTTCTAAAACTGTTTGAATTATTTCTGTGAGTAAAACAGAGCTCAAGTTGGAGCGAACTTCCTGTGAGGAAGTGAGAAATCTGAAATCAGGCAGGCTGTTCTGGGGTCAGTTTATTAATTTGCATCTCTTCTATTGGTCAAGATGCACTGCATACGCCTTCCCCTCGATGTCAGCAAATAGTGAGAATTGGAATGGAGTTGCTAGGCAGATCTGAGGCCATATAAAGGGTCTGGGAACGTGGGGTGCACTCTTTTCATCATTCGCCATGACGCAAGACAGACCTCAGGATGGCGTTCTGGAAAGCTCCCGTTATAGGCCTTAGATATATCCGGCTCTGATTTTATTCGATATAGGTGTTAATGACATCATCATTTTGTTATTTTAAACCGAGTTATATCAGTTTATATTAGTATTTTGCAATTTTCGGATATTTCTTTGTGCTGCGTTATAGTGAGTTGGGCACGTCTGGGCCACATGGCTAATGTTTACTGCTAATTCCAAAGTTGAAGGCGACAATCTACAACCGAGCAACAATTATTTTGGACAAAGGACAACTTGCCCAAGATTCTGATGAAAGCTCATCAAAAAGTAAGAAATATTTATGATGTTAATTCGTTGTTCTGTTGAAAAATGTAAAACTCCTCTTCCTATTTGGTTTATTCGTTATCCCTATTGTTGGCTTGAATCAATGCTGTTGTGTGGTTGGCTATTGTAGTAAGCTAATATAATGCTATATTGTGTTTTCGCTGTAAAACACTTAAAACATCTGAAATATTGGCTGGATTCACAAGATCTTTGTGTTTCATTTGCTGTACGCTGTGTATTTTTCATAAATGTTTTATGATGAGTATTTAGGTAATTCACGTTGGTCTCTGTAGTTATTCTAGTTGTTTTGGTGTGAGTTGTGATGGTGGCTGCAATGTAAAACTATGATTTATACCTGAAATATGCACATTTTTCTAACAAAACACATGCTATACAATAAATATGTTATCAGACTGTCATCTGATGAAGTTGTTTCTTGGTTAGTGACTATTTATATCTTTATTTGGTCGAAATTGTGACAGCTACCTTTGCAGGAAAAAAATGGTGGGAAAAAAAGTTGTGTCTTTTGCTATCGTGGTTAGCTAATAGAAATACATATTGTGTCTTCCCTGTAAAACATTTTAAAAATCAGAAATGATGGCTGGATTCACAAGATGTGTATCTTTCATCTGGTGTCTTGGACTGTGATTTAATGATATTTAGATGCTAGTATTTACTTGTGACGCTATGCTAGGCTATGCTAGTCAGCTTTTTTACTGATGGGGGTGCTCCCGGATCCGGGATTGTGATGAAGTAGAAGTTAACCTACATATAAATAACACTAGTAATACTACCAGTTAACCTACATATAAATAATACTACTAATACTACCAGTTAACATACACATAAAAATACTACTAGTACTACCAGTTAACCTACATATAAATAACACTACTAATACTACCAGTTAGCCTACATATAAATAATACTACTAATACTACCAGTTAACCTACATATAAATAATACTACTGTCAGGGTTGTGTGCGGCGAAGTAGCAGAGTCAAATGCAGGACACAGGTGTTGAGCGAAACACAAAACGTTTACTCAAAATTCACAGCAAAATTCCACAAAGGGAATAATTACAAAACATCATAAGAACTAACAACAACCACTAACGTAACAAACAATCACGGACAAAACAGAAATGAAAGCCAGAGGGTTAAATAGGGAACATAATAGGGGAATTGAAACCAGGTGTGTAATATTGCAGACAAAACAAAACGAAACAGAAAAATGGATCGGTGGTGACTAGAAAGCCGGTGACGTCGACCGCCGAACACCACCCGAACAAGGAGAAGGGCCGACTTCGGCGGAAGTCGTGACAGTACCCCCCCCTTGACGCGCGGCTCCAGCAGCGCGACGACACCGGCCTCGAGGACGACCCGGAGGGCGAGGTGCAGGGCGATCTGGGTGGAGACGGTGAAACTCTTGTAACATAGATGGATCTAGAATGTCCTCCACCGGTACCCAGCATCTCTCCTCCGGACCGTACCCCTCCCACTCCACGAGGTACTGAAGGCCCCTCGCCCGACGTCTAGAATCCATGATGGCTCTTACACTATACGCCGGGACCCCTCGATGTCAAGAGGGGGCGGAGGAACCTCCCGCACCTCAGACTGCTGGAGCGGACCAGCCACCACCGGCCTGAGGAGAGACACATGGAACGAGGGGTTAATACGGTAATCAGGGGGGAGTTGTAACCTATAACAAACCTCGTTCAATCTCCTCAGGACTTTAAATGGCCCCACAAACCGCGGACCCAGTTTCCGGCAGGGCAGGTGAAGGGGTATGTTTCGGGTCGAGAGCCAGACCCGATACCCCGGTGCATACACCGGGGCCTCACTGCGGTGGCGGTCGGCACTCGCTTTTTGTCTCCTGATGGCACGTTGTAGCCTTACGTGGGCAGCGTTCCAAGTCTCCTCTGAGTGCCGAAACCATTCATCCACCGCAGGAGCGTCAATCTGGCTCTGATGCCATGGTGCCAGGACCGGCTGGTAACCTAGCACACACTGAAAAGGTGATAGGTTGGTAGAGGAGTGGCGGAGGGAGTTTTGGGCCATCTCGGCCCAGGGGATGTAAGCTGCCCACTCCCCCGGCCGGTCCTGGCAATAGGACCTCAGAAACCTACCCACATCCTGGTTTACTCTTTCCACCTGCCCGTTGCTCTCGGGGTGGAAACCTGAGGTAAGGCTGACCGAGATCCCCAGGCGTTTCATAAACGCCCTCCAGACTCTAGACGTAAATTGGGGACCCCGATCAGAAACTATATCCTCAGGCACCCCGTAGTGCCGGAATACATGGTTGAACAGAGCCTCCGCAGTTTGTAGAGCCGTAGGGAGACCGGGCAAAGGAAGGAGACGGCAGGACTTAGAAAACCGATCCACAACGACCAGGATCGTGGTGTTACCCCGCGACGGAGGAAGATCCGTCACGAAATCCACCGATAGGTGTGACCATGGTCGCTGTGGAACGGGAAGGGGTTGTAATTTCCCTCTGGGCAGATGTCTAGGTGCCTTGCACTGTGCACATACCGAACAGGAGGAAACATAAACCCGCACGTCCTTAGCTAAAGTGGGCCACCAGTACTTCCCAGAAAGGCAGCGCACCGTCCGACCGATACCAGGATGACCAGAGGAGGGTGACGTATGAACCCAACAGATCAAACGATCGCGGACATCAAACGGAACGTACAGACCCCCAGCTGGACAGTCATGTGGAATGGACTCTGTACGTGACGCCCGTTCGATGTCCGCGTCCACCTCCCACACCACCGGTGCCACCAGGCGAGAGGCTGTAATTATGGGAGTGGGATCTGTGGACCTCTCCTCTGTATCATACAGCCGGGACAGTGCATCTGCCTTAACGTTCTGGGAACCTGGTTTGTAGGTAAGGGTGAAATCAAAACGGGTGAAAAACATGGCCCACCTTGCCTGGCGAGGGTTCATTCTCCTCGCTGCCCGTATGTACTCCAGATTGCGGTGGTCAGTCCAAATGAGAAAAGGGTGTCTAGCCCCCTCAAGCCAGTGTCTCCACGCTTTCAGAGCCATGACAACAGCCAGCAACTCCCGGTCCCCCACATCATAGTTTCGCTCCGCCGGGCTGAGCTTCTTCGAAAAGAATGCACAGGGGCGGAGCTTTAGTGGTGTACCCGAACGCTGAGACAGCACAGCCCCTATCCCCGCCTCGGACGCGTCCACCTCAACTATGAATGCTAAGGAAGGATCAGGATGAGCCAGAACTGGCGCCGAGGTAAACAGAGCCTTCAGGTGACCAAAAGCCCTGTCCGGCCCAGCTGTCCACTGCAGTCGCACCGGTCCTCCCTTCAGCAGTGAGGTAATGGGAGCCGCTACCTGACCAAAACCCCGGATACATCTCCGGTAGTAGTTGGCAAACCCTAAAAACCGCTGCACCTCCTTTACCGTGGTTGGAGTCGGCCAATTACACACGGCTGAAATGCGGTCATTCTCCATCTCTACCCCTGACGCTGAAAAGCGGTACCCTAGGAAGGAGATGGATTGTTGGAAGAACAGACATTTCTCAGCCATGACGTACAGGTCATGCTCCAACAGTCGACCAAGCACCCTACGCACCAGGGACACATGCTCGGCGCGTGTAGCGGAGTATATTAGAATGTCATCTATATACACCACTACACCCTGCCCGTGCAGGTCCCTGAAGATCTCATCCACAAATGATTGGAAGACTGATGGAGCATTCATTAACCCGTACGGCATGACAAGGTACTCATAATGCCCAGAAGTGGTGCTAAATGCTGTCTTCCACTCATCACCCCCCTTAATACGCACCAGGTTGTAAGCGCTCCTGAGTTCCAATTTTGTGAAGAAGCGCGCCCCGTGTAATGACTCGGTCATACTGG
The DNA here is from genome assembly GCF_029448725.1 of Salvelinus fontinalis. Classification (NCBI taxonomy): domain Eukaryota; kingdom Metazoa; phylum Chordata; class Actinopteri; order Salmoniformes; family Salmonidae; genus Salvelinus; species Salvelinus fontinalis. Next base: position 19,175,891 of record NC_074679.1, on the reverse strand, counting down.
CTATGAGTGGTAGCGGGTAACTGTATTTTACCGTGATCTTATTTAATCCTCGATAATCAATACACGGGCGCAAACCTCCATCCTTCTTCTTCACAAAAAAGAAACTCGAGGAGACAGGTGAGATGGAAGGCCGAATGTATCCCTGTCCCAGAGATTCGGTGACATATGTCTCCATAGCCACCGTCTCCTCCTGTGACAGAGGATACACATGACTCCTGGGAAGTTTAGCGTTTACCAAGAGATCTATCGCACAATCCCCCGGTCGATGGGGTGGTAATTGAGTCGCCTTCTTCTTACAGAAGGCGAGTGCCAAATCGGCATATTCGGGAGGAATGTGCATGTTGGAAACCTGGTTTGGACTTTCCACCGTAGTGGCACCTAAGGAAACACCTACACATCTACCTGAACACTGACAGGACCATCCCTTGAGAGTCCTCTGTTGCCACGAAATAATCGGATCATGAGAGGCCAACCAGGGAAGACCCAACACAACAGGAAACGCAGGAGAGTCGATCAAAAAGAGACTAATTCTCTCCTCGTGATCCCCCTGCGTTCTCATAGCGATGGGCGCTGTGACCTCCCCAATCAGCCCCGACCCCAAAGGACGACTATCTAAGGCATGTACAGGGAAGGGAACATCAACAGGAATAATAGGGATCCCTAATCTATGTGCTAAAGAGCGATCAATAAAGTTCCCAGCTGCGCCTGAATCTACTAGCGCCTTATGCTGGCGATGCGAGGAAAACTCAGGAAATTCTATATGTAACCACATGTGCGCAACAGAAGATTCTGGGTGAGTTATGTGCCTACTCACCGGAGATGACCCATCAGTGCTCCGCCTGCTACCTCGACTTCCAGGAGAAACACCCCAGCACCGGACAGCAGTGTGTCCTCTGCGTCCACAGTTGGTGCATGGAGTGGTCCTCCCTCCGGTCTCCCTACTAGCAGCCCCTCCTAACTCCATCGGTGTAGGATCCAAGGGGCTGGGTAATGGAACGGGCGGACCCCGATCTAGACGTCCGCGGGAGGCCAACAGGTTATCCAGCCGGATAGATAAATCCACCAGCTGGTCCAGGTTAAGAGTGGTGTCCCTGCAGGCTAACTCCCTACGAACGTCCTCTCGTAGACTACACCTGTAGTGATCGATCAGGGCCCGCTCATTCCATCCCGCACCAGCGGCCAGAGTACGGAAGTCCAGGGCGAAATCTTGAGCGCTCCTCATCCCCTGTCTGAGATGGAACAAACGCTCTCCCGCCGCTCTCCCTTCAGGTGGATGATCAAAGACCGCCCGGAAGCGTCGAGAGAAGTCATCATAGTCATCCAGGATTTGGCCCTCTCTTCCCCAGATGGCGTTGGCCCACTCCAGGGCCTTACCAGTCAGACAGGAGATGAGGGCGCCCACTCTCTCTCGTCCTGAAGGGGTCGGATGAACAGTTGCCAGGTATAACTCCAACTGTAGGAGGAACCCCTGACACCCGGCTGCTGTACCGTCATACGCTCCTGGGAGCGAGAGCCGAATCCCACTGGGTCCTGACGATGGAGGGATGACCGGTGGAGTAGGGATAGGCGCGGGTGGGGGTGATGGGGTCTGATTTACCGGGAGACCTCCTCTCTCCCATCGGTCCATTGTCTGCAGCACGCGATCCATGGCGGTCCCTAAACTGTGTAACATGGTCGCGTGCTGTTGAACTTGCTCCTCGACTGGGAGAGAGGGGCTGGCTGTGCCTGCTGACTCCATTTGAAGTTTGGTCCGTGATTCTGTCAGGGTTGTGTGCGTCGAAGTAGCAGAGTCAAATGCAGGACACAGGTGTTGAGCGGAACACAAAACGTTTACTCAAAATTTACAGCAAAATTCCACAAAGGGAATAATTACAAAACATCATAAGAACTATCAACAATCACTAACGTAACAAACAATCACGGACAAAACAGAAATGAAAGCCAGAGGGTTAAATAGGGAACATAATAGGGGATTTGAAACCAGTTGTGTAATATTGCAGACAAAACAAAACGAAACAGAAAAATGGATCGGTGGTGACTAGAAAGCCGGTGACGTCGACCGCCGAACACCACCCGAACAAGGAGAAGGGCCGACTTCGGCGGAAGTCGTGACAACTACTAATACTACCAGTTAACCTACATATAAATAACACTACTAATACTACCAGTTAACCTCTAAAAACCATTTTATTCACAATTGTCATCATAAAAAAAAAACGTTCTTGTATCAGTTTACCCCAAAAGCTCCAGGTTAAAGTGATCCTTTTACTGCATTGGGCTAAATCAGGGTCACACAGAGTGTTTCTTGGTAGTCTTAAACAAATCTAGATTAAACAAAAGTATATACCTTACACACATGGTTTTAAAAAGAAGACACCTGTACCATGTTAGATATAGAGTTGAAATGTATTGCATTTTGAGTTTGCATGCCAATATTACACTTTATATACATAACAGAAGCTCTCTATGGTCAGGGCGTGACAGTACCTCCCCCAAAGGTGCGGACTCCGACCGCAAAACTTGAGTCAATAGGGGAGGGTCCCGGAGGGCATTTACCGTTGGGGGCGGCTCCGGTGCAGCGCGAGTACCCACTCCGCTCGCGGATATCTCATCTTCAATGGCGGCGCTGGTGCGGGGATCGTCGCCGGGGGCTCCGGACCGTGGATCGTTGCCGGAGGAACCGGACCGTGGATTGTTGCCGGAGGCTCAGGACCGTGGATCGTCGCCGGGGACTCCAGACCGTGGATCGTCGCATGAAGAACCGAACCGTGGATCGTCACCGGAGGAACTGGACCGTGGGTCGTTGTCGGGGACTCCGGACCGTAGGTCGTTGCCGGGGACTCCGGACCGTGGTTCGTCGCAGTGGACTCCGGACCGTAGATCGTCGCTGGATGCTCCGGACTGAGAACCCCCACTGGAGGCTCCGGACCGCAGAACGTCTCAGGAGGTTTCGGACCGCGGACCGTCTCAGGAGGTTCCGGACCGTCTCAGGAGGTTCCGGAGGTTCCGGACCGCAGACCGTCGTAGGAGGTTCCGGGCTGTGGACCGTCGTAGGAGGTTCCAGACTGTGGACCGTTGCCGGAAGCTCTGGACTGGGAACTGTCGCCGGAAGCTCTGGACTGGGAACTGTCGCCGGCAGCTCTGGACTGGGAACTGTCGCCGGAAGCTCTGGACTGGGAACGGTCGCCGGAAGCTTGGTGCGTGGGGCCGGCACTGCTGGTACCGGGCTGGTGACACGCACCTCAGGACGAGCGCGAGGAGCAGGCACAGGACGTACTGGAGTGAGGAGGCGCACTGGAGGCCTGATGCGTGGGGCCGGTACAGGTTGCACCGGGCTGGTGACACGCACCTCAGGGCGAGTGCGGGGAGGAGGCACAGGACGTACTGGACTGTGGAGGCGCACTGGAGGTCTGGAGCGTAGAGCTGGTACAACGCGTCCTGGACAAATGGCCACCTTCGCACGGTGGGTGCGGGAAACTGGCACAGAACGCACTGGGCTGTGAAGGCGCACTAGGGATACAGCGCGTAGAGCCGGCACAGGATATCCTGGACCGAGGAGGCGCACTGGAGACCAGGCGTGCTGAGCCGGCACAACCCGTCCTGGACAGATACCCACTTTAGCACGACAAGTGCGAGGAGCTGGCACAGAACGCACCGGGCTGTGAATGCGCACTGGAGACACTGCATTTCACCGCAAAACATGGTGCCTGACCGGTAACACGCTCCCCAAGGTGAGTACGGGGAGTTGGCTCTGGTTCACTTCCCTCAACTTTCGTCCGCCACTCCTCACTCAATCTGTCCCAATATTCCTTCTCGGTCTCTGACTCAACCCTCAGTGTCGCCGACCACTCCATGTGCCCCCCTCACCCCCCAAAAATGTGGGCTGTCTTTTGGTCGTCGCTGTCCTTCCCTCGCTGCCTCCGTCTGCTTCCATGGCAGGCTTCTGTCTCCTGCCATAATATCGTCCCACGTCCAAGATGTCCTCCACTCCTGGCTTTCCTCCTGGGCACGCTGCTTGGTCCGTTGTTGGTGGGATATTCTGTCACGATTGTCATAATGAGTGGACCAAAGCGCAGCGTGATCTGGGTTCCACATCTTATTATTTCTAGGTGAAACTCACAGCAAAACAAAAACAATAAATCTCAAAACGAAACGTGAAGCTAACAATAGTGCTAACAGGCAACTATCCATAGTCAAGATCCCACAAATCACAAAGAGGAAATGGCTGCCTAAATATGATCCCCAATCAGAGACAACAATAAACAGCTGCCTCTGATTGGGAACCATACCAGGCCAACATAGAAATATAATTACCTAGATGACCCACCCTAGTCACACCCCGACCTAACCAACATAGAGAATAAAAAGCTCTCTATGGTCAGGGCGTGACAACACCAGATGTTTGCATTTTTTACATTTATTTTTATCTTTATTATTTTTGAAATTATTTTTGAAAAATATGAATAACTTTTCACCTATGAGGCCAAAGAAAGGCACTTTTGGTCATTGACTGTAGGAAAGGGCTACAAGATACAATATCCAGGATCAGCTTGCTCTCCTCAAATCCTACCCTTAACTAACAGGAGGAAAATACAACCTGGCTTTAAATCAACGACTATGATCAGCCTAACCTAATCTTTTATAAGGAGTTGACGGGGGCTGACCAACGTGAGTTATGAGTGTTGATGGAGGAGATGGGAGGGAATTAACACACATTATTGATCAGGAAAATGAATTTATTGAGACGAATCAACAGCGGAGAACAGAATACCTGTGTAATGGAGTTGATCTGGAGGACAGACTACCTGTGTAATGGAGTTGATCTGGATGACAGACTACCTGTGTAATGGAGTTGATCTGGAGGGCAGACTACCTGTGTAATGGAGTTGATCTGGAGGACAGACTACCTGTGTAATGGAGTTGATCTGGAGGGCAGACTACCTGTGTAATGGAGTTGATCTGGAGGACAGACTACCTGTGTAATGGAGTTGATCTGGAGGACAGACTACCTGTGTAATGGAGTTGATCTGGAGGGCAGACTACCTGTGTAATGGAGTTGATCTGGAGGACAGACTACGTGTGTAATGGAGTTGATCTGGAGGACAGACTACCTGTGTAATGGAGTTGATCTGGAGGGCAGACTACCTGTGTAATGGAGTTGATCTGGAGGACAGACTACCTGTGTAATGGAGTTGATCTGGAGGACAGACTACCTGTGTAATGGAGTTGATCTGGAGGACAGACTACCTGTGTAATGGAGTTGATCTGGAGGACAGACTACCTGTGTAAAGGAGTTGATCTGGAGGACAGACTACCTGTGTAATGGAGTTGATCTGGAGGACAGACTACGTGTGTAATGGAGTTGATCTGGAGGACAGACTACCTGTGTAATGGAGTTGATCTGGAGGGCAGACTACCTGTGTAATGGAGTTGATCTGGAGGACAGACTACCTGTGTAATGGAGTTGATCTGGAGGACAGACTACCTGTGTAATGGAGTTGATCTGGAGGACAGACTACCTGTGTAATGGAGTTGATCTGGATGACAGACTACCTGTGTAATGGAGTTGATCTGGAGGGCAGACTACCTGTGTAATGGAGTTGATCTGGAGGACAGACTACCTGTGTAATGGAGTTGATCTGGAGGGCAGACTACCTGTGTAATGGAGTTGATCTGGAGGACAGACTACCTGTGTAAAGGAGTTGATCTGGAGGACAGACTACCTGTGTAATGGAGTTGATCTGGAGGACAGACTACCTGTGTAATGGAGTTGATCTGGAGGACAGGCTACCTGTGTAATGGAGTTGATCTGGAGGACAGACTAGGGTTAGTATATAGTTGAAAGGTGAGTAATGCATGGTCTCACTAGTATTAATACTCTCTCCCACTCTGTCTCTCTCTCCATCTCCCCTCTCCCTCTCTCCTCTCCCTTTCTCTTTCTCCTTTCTGACTCCCTTCAAGCTGATCAACTGACTCATAAGACAGACAGGGCAAGTATGTCCTGAGGCACTGGTCAGGGATGGATGGCACATCATAGCGCACAGGCACACATAGCATACAGGCACACACAGCACATTGGCACACACAGCACATTGGCACACACAGCACACAGGCACACACAGCACACAGGCACACACAGCACACAGGCACACAGAGCACACAGGCACACACAGCACACAGGCACACACAGCACACAGGCACACACAGCACACAGGCACACACAGCACATAGGCACACACAGCACACAGGCACACACAGCACATAGGCACACACAGCACATAGGCACACACAGCACACAGGCACACACAGCACACAGGCACACACAGCACACAGACACACACAGCACACAGGCACACAGAGCACATAGGCACACACAGCACATAGGCACACACAGCACACAGGCACACACAGCACATTGGCACACACAGCACATAGGCACACACAGCACACAGGCACACACAGCACACAGGCACACAGAGCACACAGGCACACACAGCACATAGGCACACACAGCACATAGGCACACACAGCACACAGGCACACACAGCACACACAGCACATAGGCACACACAGCACACAGGCACACAGAGCACACAGGCACACACAGCACATTGGCACACACAGCACATAGGCACACACAGCACACAGGCACACACAGCACACAGGCACACACAGCACACAGGCACACACAGCACATAGGCACACACAGCACATTGGCACACACACCACACAGGCACACACAGCACACAGGCACACACAGCACACAGGCACACACAGCACACAGGCACACACAGCACATTGGCACACACAGCACATAGGCACACACAGCACACAGGCACACACAGCACACAGGCACACACAGCACACAGGCACACACAGCACATAGGCACACACAGCACATAGGCACACACAGCACACAGGCACACACAGCACACAGGCACACACAGCACATAGACACACACAGCACACACAGCACATAGGCACACACAGCACATAGACACACACAGCACACACAGCACATAGGCACACACAGCACATAGACACACACAGCACACACAGCACATAGGCACACACAGCACACAGACACACACAGCACACACAGCACATAGGCACACACACACACAGCACACAGGCACACACAGCACATAGGCACACACAGCACACAGGCACACACAGCACACAGGCACACACAGCACATAGACACACACAGCACACACAGCACATAGGCACACACAGCACATAGACACACACAGCACACAGGCACACACAGCACATAGGCACACACAGCACATAGGCACACACAGCACATAGGCACACACAGCACATAGACACACACAGCACACACAGCACATAGGCACACACAGCACATAGACACACACAGCACACACAGCACATAGGCACACACAGCACATAGACACACACAGCACACACAACACACAGGCACACACAGCACACAGGCACACACAGCACATAGGCACACACAGCACATAGACACACACAGCACACACAGCACATAGGCACACACAGCACATAGACACACACAGCACACACAACACACAGGCACACACAGCACACAGGCACACACAGCACATAGGCACACACAGCACATAGACACACACAGCACACACAGCACATAGGCACACACAGCACACAGACACACACAGCACACACAGCACATAGGCACACACAGCACACAGACACACACACACACAGTGCTCATCATGCATATCATCCAGTACATTACATTAATCCTGTTTCCCAGTCAGCAGGAAGAGGTTAACTCAATCCCTCTTCTCTTCCTGGAAATGTGTTTATTTGTGATTTATAGATGGTTCCCGTTCCATGGAATCACAGGCTTCCGAGGCAGAAAGTAGGGGGTGAGGGAGGGAGGAAGAGGTGAGGGAGGGAGGGAGCAGTACCCATACAGAGACGAGAGCTGTCCTGTAAGAAGCAGTTCAACTGTTATTGATAGCCAGGATGAAAACTAGATCATAGCAGCGTCTGTTTTACCTCATGTCTCTGTGCACCTCTGAGTGGCATGGGTATTGTGTGTGGTTGTGGTTGTGGTTGGGGTTGTGTGTGAGTGTGTGTTGTGGTTCACTACCTCAAAGTCATTCACTCACAATGACAGACATGTTTGTGTGTGTGTGTGTGTGTGTGTGTGTGCGAGCGTGCTTGCGTGTCTGCGTGCGTATGTTTGTCTTAGTGTGTGTTTGTTTATGTGTGTGTGTGTGTTTGTGTGTACACGTACTCGTGTCTGTGTGTGTACGTGTGGAGCAGGGGCTGAGCTGCATTCATGTGCTGTTGAACACTGCTACATGTTGTCTGTCTTTAACAGACCACTGATTATCCCAGTGAGAGACTGATTAGTGGGAGAAGTCAACACAGGCAATTTGACATTTCCTCTTCTCTGTCAGCCTTACATTATATTACATTACTTCTGTAGTCCGCCCACACTCTACTGCTCTGCCGCACAGTTCATATGGAGTCCATACAAAGCGACAGGGCATGTCTATATGGGCATGTCTATCTGTGTGCAGGGCCAGATGGGATTCTGATCTAGTAGTCGCCCAGGCATGTCCACGTGTGTGTGAGTGTGCATGTGTGCGTGTGTGCGCGCGCATGTGTGTATGTGTGTGTGTGTGGGGGGGGCAGGGGCTGAGCTGCATGGATTTGCTGCTGAAGTTTGAGCATTTTTAAATTAAAATGTATAGCTCCTTCTCAATGTATTGATTCTTACCCAGCTGTGTCAATACAGAGCCCAGCTATTTTTCCAATAACTTATAAAGATCTGCCAGCCAGGCATAAATTCATTACATCTTTGAGTTTACTCTCTCTCTCTCTCTCTCTCTCTCTCTCTCTCTCTCTCTCTCTCTCTCTCTCTCTCTCTCTCTCTCTCTCTCTCTCTCTCTCTCTCTCTCTCTCTCTCCTTCCTTCCTTCCTTCCTTCCTTCCATATTTTCCCCTCTCTACTCGCTGTGAATTTTACTCTGTATTGGAATAGTTTATATGAACACAGTGGTTTTTTTCTGTGTTTCTGTGTGATGTGTTTCTGTGTGATGTGTTTCTGTGTTTCTGTGTGATGTGTTTCTGTGTGATGTGTGATGTGTTTCTGTGTGATGTGTTTCTGTGTGATGTGTGATGTGTGATGTGTTTCTGTGTTTCTGTGTTTCTGTGTGATGTGTTTCTGTGTTTCTGTGTTTCTGTGTGATGTGTTTCTGTGTTTCTGTGTGATGTGTTTCTGTGTGATGTGTGATGTGTTTCTGTGTTTCTGTGTGATGTGTTTCTGTGTTTCTGTGTGATGTGTTTCTGTGTTTCTGTGTTTCTGTGTGATGTGTTTCTGTGTGATGTGTTTCTGTGTGATGTGTTTCTGTGTGATGTGTTTCTGTGTGATGTGTTTCTGTGTGATGTGTTTCTGTGTTTCTGTGTGATGTGTTTCTGTGTGATGTGTTTCTGTGTTTCTGTGTGATGTGTGATGTGTGATGTGTTTCTGTATGATGTGTTTCTGTGTGATGTGTTTCTGTGTGATGTGTTTCTGTGTTTCTGTGTGATGTGTTTCTGTGTTTCTGTGTTTCTGTGTGATGTGTTTCTGTGTGATGTGTGATGTGTGATGTGTGATGTGTTTCTGTGTGATGTGTTTCTGTGTGATGTGTTTCTGTGTGATGTGTTTCTGTGTGATGTGTCTCTGTGTGATGTGTTTCTGTGTTTCTGTGTTTCTGTGTGATGTGTTTCTGTGTGATGTGTGATGTGTGATGTGTTTCTGTGTGATGTGTTTCTGTGTGATGTGTTTCTGTGTGATGTGTTTCTGTGTGATGTGTTTCTGTGTTTCTGTGTGATGTGTTTCTGTGTGATGTGTTTCTGTGTGATGTGTTTCTGTGTGATGTGTGATGTGTGATGTGTTTCTGTGTGATATGTTTCTGTGTGATGTGTGATGTGTGATGTGTGATGTGTGATGTGTGATGTGTGATGTGTTTCTGTGTGATGTGTGATGTGTTTCTGTGTGATGTGTTTCTGTGTGATGTGTTTCTGTGTGATGTGTTATGTGTTTCTGTGTGATGTGTTTCTGTGTGATGTGTTTCTGTGTGATGTGTTTCTGTGTTTCTGTGTGATGTGTGATGTGTGATGTGTTTCTGTGTGATGTGTTTCTGTGTGATGTGTTTCTGTGTGATGTGTTTCTGTGTTTCTGTGTGATGTGTTTCTGTGTTTCTGTGTGATGTGTGATGTGTTTCTGTGTGATGTGTTTCTGTGTGATGTGTTTCTGTGTTTCTGTGTGATGTGTTTCTGTGTGATGTGTGATGTGTGATGTGTTTCTGTGTGATGTGTTTCTGTGTGATGTGTTTCTGTGTGATGTGTTTCTGTGTGATGTGTTTCTGTGTTTCTGTGTGATGTGTTTCTGTGTGATGTGTTTCTGTGTGATGTGTTTCTGTGTGATGTGTGATGTGTGATGTGTTTCTGTGTGATATGTTTCTGTGTGATGTGTGATGTGTGATGTGTGATGTGTGATGTGTGATGTGTTTCTGTGTGATGTGTGATGTGTTTCTGTGTGATGTGTTTCTGTGTGATGTGTTTCTGTGTGATGTGTTATGTGTTTCTGTGTGATGTGTTTCTGTGTGATGTGTTTCTGTGTGATGTGTTTCTGTGTGATGTGTGATGTGTAATGTGTGATGTGTTTCTGTGTGATGTGTTTCTGTGTGATGTGTTTCTGTGTGATGTGTGATGTGTAATGTGTAATGTGTGATGTGTGATGTGTGATGTGTGATGTGTGATGTGTGATGTGTATTGACTGTAAAGAGCAGAGGGATTACTTTCTGTGCAACACTGTTCCTTATAGACTATATCTTACAGTAGACTGGCCTCATGGTGAAACTACATTCCTGATTACAATGAAATACTATTCAACAATTACATTAGTGTGTCTTTTCATTGTTTTTAATAAACCTCAACATCTATTATAAATGTATTTAAAATCTGACAATCACAAAGGCAGTAATGCAAATCTCATAATCACATTATATTTCCATATCTCTCTTCTTCTCACTCATCTCAACTGTCACTCGCTCATCTCATTTGGCCTTCTCCCCACACTTCCTCTCTCTTTTGTCCCCTCTATAATTCTCCATCTCCCTCTTCCACTCCTACATCCCCCTCCTCTCTTAATTTGTCCCTCTATTTTTCACCCCCACTTTCTATCTTTCTATCTCTCATTCACCCTACCCCTCGCTCCACTCCTTTCCTCCCCTCCGGCTCGCTTTCCTCTTCTCATCTCCTCTCCTAACCCTTTCCTTCTCTCCTTCCTTCCATCTTCACTCCTTCCCTCTCTCCTCTCCTCCACCCACCCCTCTCTCATTGTCAATACCCATCTAATAGCACTTTAACAGCTGTAATTGGCTGATGGATAGAAGCTATGGATTTGCTTTCCTGATGACTCCAAGACTTTCTCCCTCCCACCAGAGGTAATACTAATAGAATTCCAAATCCGCTCCACTGTGATCCTGTCATGAGTGGGTCAACAGTTATGTCAAGGTCCTATTGGATACCTCACATCTAACATCTTAATTTAGACTTAGCCAACTCATTTTTTTCCACCTGCCCTCTCTCTCTTTCACACTCATTCATTTTTCTACCACTCTCTCTCTCTCCCTCTCTCTTTCTGTCGCTTGTTACCTCTCTTTCTCCAACCCCTCTCTCCAGCTATCCCTCTCTCTCCCTCTGTCTCTCCCTCTCCTCAGACAGTAGTTATGTATGATATGTATGAGCAAGTGCAAGTGATTCAAGTTGCGACATTCATTCCATTACTGGTGAATTCATTTCATTCTGCGCCCTCTGTTCCAGTTTTGCATGTGAATGATTCACTGTGTGTGAAAGTCCCTTATTGGAGACTGCTGTCTCTGCTGAAGGATTATAGATCTGATTTCCACCCGGGTTGGCATCTGAAGGGCATGTGTGTGTGTGTGTGTGTGTGTGTGTGTGTGTGTGTGTGTGTGTGTGTGTGTGTGTGTGTGTGTGTGTGTGTGTGTGTGTGTGTGTGTGTGTGTGCGTGTGCGTGTGTGTGTGTGTGCCTGTGTGTGTGCCTGTGTGTAGGGAGGGCCCCGATCTGAAGCTCATTTGTTTATATTTATAGACTTTGAATTGAATTTCTGATCAATGGGATAGGACGAGTCGTACTCCCTGCTAACGTCAGCCTCCAACAAAAAGACAGAAGTACTTATCAGGGCTGAGACTGGGGTTGTTACAGCCTTACACCGATTAAATACAGGAGCCTTGAGGTGAGGAGGTCTAAGTTAGCGCCACATTACAAATAAATTCCTCTACTTTTAAGTTTCAAGGTATTAAGGATCGGCGTGCGGACAGACAGCCAGGTAGATAGATAGATATACTGTATATCTATATTTTTTTCACCTTTATTTAACTAGGTAGGCTAGTTGAGAGCAAGTTCTCATTTACAACTGTGACCTGGCCAAGATAAAGCAAAGCAGTTCGACACATACAACAATACAGAGTTACACAAGGAATAAACAAACATACAGTCAATAATACAGTAGGAAAAACAATAGATAGATAGATAGATAGGTCTGTGTGAATGGGGGCAGGTACTAGGCAGGGGTAGGGGTGAAGAGGTAAATCAGGTTGTCATGGTCATGTGGCGTCAGGTGGCTGCTGGGTAATTGAATGCATAAGGGAGCAGCCGTGGTGGAGACAGAGTGAACTTGACACACCTACAACTGGCTGATCTTGACCCCTATCCAAAACACAAACACCTCCTCCTCCCACCTTGGTTGCCGTGAAGTCGGCGATCAGTGTGTGTGTGTGTGTGTGTGTGTGTGTGTGTGTGTGTGTGTGTGTGTGTGTGTGTGTGTGTGTGTGTGTGTGTGTGTGTGTGTGTGTGTGTGTGTGTGTGGTGTGTGTGTGTGTGTGTGTGTGCATGTGCGTGTGCATGTGCGTGCGCATGTGCGCGTGCGTGTGCGTGTGTACGCTAGCGTGAGCAAGAGGTGAGAAAATGAAGCCAATAAATGTGTGTGTGAGTCTCAGGCACCTGTTTGCATCAGAGTGAGGGAGAGCATCTGTACATTACATTACCCCTTCATTCCAATCAACATCAGATATCTGCCCACTGCACAGTCTCTGATAGACATACATGCCTTTTGTTGGGGTTTTATTTATTTATGAATTTTTTTGATCATGCAATGTTGTGACAATTGACATATAATCATATATCCATCAATATAATTATATGGTTGTGACCTCTGAAGACTCAAATCTTAGACAGGAAAGAAGAACACTCAATATCATATTTCTACTGATTAAAAAGCCTACTGTACCACCCTAATGAATATTTTCCTAGTTAATAATAATACTATAGAACCTCTATTTCATGCAGATATGAGATGAGAAATCTTTCAGGCAAATACATAATAGCTTCATCCATCGTTTAGGGAACAGCATCTCAGCTATTCATGTGAAAAGGACTGTAATGTGCATTTGTTTAGGTGTGTGTTCAGCGGATCCTACGAGCTTCTGATTGCTGTTGAATGGTCATTTAATTATTCAAACGCAATCACATCTGCTCTCCCCGGATCACCAGAGAGACATCAGGGGTCATCCATTCTTCCTGCTCAGGGTCACCTTACCTCTCTCTTTCACTGGTGTCGCCTTCCCTCACTCTTTCTCTTCCTCTCTTTCAGTCGTGTTAGGTCAGACTCACAAAGACATATACCAGCCAGATCGCTCAAGATTGACATACACACACCCGTACACAAGCTGGCAAGTACGCGCGCACACACACACACACACACACACACACACACACACACACACACACACACACACACACACACACACACACACACACACACACACACACACACACACACACACACACACACACACACACACACACACACACACACACACACACAGCTCTTCAGGCCTGGTGTTTGTTTGCTGGGGCAGTTTGTTCATTATGCTTTATACTGATCTTCTGTTAAATGTATTGCTTAAAATGCAACTTTCATTGGTTTAGAGATAACAATGGGATCTGTGATGTAAAGAGGATGAGAGGGGGAAGAAAATGAGAGGAGAGAAGGAAAAGGTGAAAGAATGTTTAGGGTATAGGCACTAGTCATATCCACTCAAATGGATGGAGTGAGGGATGTGAAGGAAGGAGTGAGGGATGTGAAGGAAGGAGTGAGGGATGTGAAGGAAGGAGTGAGGGATGTGAAGGAAGGAGTGAGGGATGTGAAGGAAGGAGTGAGGGATGTGAAGGATGGAGTGAGGGATGTGAAGGATGGAGTGAGGGATGTGAAGGAAGGAGTGAGGGATGTGAAGGATGGAGTGAGGGATGTGAAGGAAGGAGTGAGGGATGTGACGGAAGGAGTGAGGGATGTGAAGGACGGAGTGAGGGATGTGAAGGAAGGAGTGAGGGATGTGAAGGAAGGAGTGAGGGATGTGAAGGAAGGAGTGAGGGATGTGAAGGAAGGAGTGAGGGATGTGACGGAAGGAGTAAGGGATGTGAAGGAAGGAGTGAGGGATGTGAAGGAAGGAGTGAGGGATGTGACGGAAGGAGTAAGGGATGTGAAGGAAGGAGTGAGAGATGTGAAGGAAGGAGTGGGGGATGTGAAGGAAGGAGTGGGGGATGTGAAGGACGGAGTGAGGGATGTGAAGGAAGGAGTGAGGGATGTGAAGGAAGGAGTGAGGGATGTGAAGGAAGGAGTGAGGGATGTGAAGGACAAAGTGAGGGAAATCATTGTACAAGAGACAGAGAGGACATCTTAGGGATACGGACATATGTGAGAGGTGGACAGCAGAGAGCAGGCCTTTCCTGCAGTCATTGACCAAAAGCAACCTCTTTGGCCTCATAGGTGGAATGTTATTCATATTTTTCAAAAAGTCATAAAACCTTTCTATATCAAACAGTTTTGTTATATTTCAGTCTTCTGTGATGTATATAACATGTAATATTGGGATGCAAAGTTAAAGTGACAAGTTCAGGAGTAAAAATGTGCTTAACAAGTCACATAATAAGTTGCATGGACTATATAATGACTACCATGTCTCAATTGTCTCAAGGCTTAAAAATCCTTCTTTAACCTCCACTTCATCTACACTGATTGAAGTGGATTTAACAAGTGACATCAATAAGGGATCAGAGCTTTAACCTGGATTCCCCTGGTCAGTCTATGTCAAGGAAAGAGCAGGTGTAAATTTAAGCAATAAGTCACGAGGCGGTGTGGTATATGGCCAATATACAACGGCTAAGGGATGTTTCCCTCGCACGACTCAATGCGGAGTGCCTGGATACAGCCCTTAGCCGTGGAATATTGGCCATATACCACACCGCACCGCCAAGGTGCTTTATTGTTATTATAAACTGGTTAACAACATAATTAGAGCAGTAAAAATACATGTTTTGTCATACCCGTTGTGTACGGTCTGATATACCATGGCTGTCAGCCAATCAGCATTCAGGGCTCGAACCACCCAGGTTATAATTGCTTTTAATATATTTTGTTTATGCCATTATTATTGTGCGCGCTCTGTGTTGCTCTTACATAGTAACACACAGCAGCAACACACAGCATCACACAGAAACACACACAGAAACACACAGCAGCAGCACACAGCAGCAGCACACAGCAGCACACAGCAACACACAGCAACACACAGCAGCAGCACACAACAGCACACAGCAACACACAGCAGCAGCACACAGCAGCACACAGCAACACACAGCAACACACAGCAAAACACAGCAGCAGACAGCAGCACACAGCAAAACACAGCAACACACAGCAGCACATGGCAACACACAGCAACACACAGCAGCACATGGCAACACGCAGCAGCACACAGCAGCAGCACACAGCAACACACAGCAGCAGACAGCAATACACAGTAAAACACAGTAACACACAGCAGCAGCACACAGCAACACACATCAGCACACAGTAGCAGCACACAGCAACACACAGCAGCACACAGCAGCAGCACACAGCAACACACAGCAGCACACAGCAGCAGCACATGGCAACACACAGCAGCACACAGCAGCAGCACACAGCAGCACACAGCAGAAGCACACAGCAACACACAGCAGCTTTCAGCAGCAGCACACAGCAGCACATGGCAACACACAGCAGCACACAGCAGCAGCACACAGCAGCACACAGCAGCAGCACACAGCAGCACAAAGCAACACACAGCAACACACAGCAAAACACAGCAGCACACAGCAGCAGCACACAGCAGCACACAGCAGCACACAGAAGCACACAGAAGCACACAGCAACACACAGCAACACACAGCAGCAGCACACAGCAGCACACAGCAACACACAGCAGCACACAGCAGCTGCACACAGCAGCACACAGCAGCAGCACACAGCAGCACATGGCAACACACAGCAGCACACAGCAGCAACACACAGCAGCACACAGCAACACACAGCAGCACACAGCAACACACAGCAGCAGCACACAGCAACACACAGCAGCACACAGCAACACACAGCAGCAGCACACAGCAGCACACAGCAGCACATGGCAGCACACAGCAACACACAGCAGCAGCACACAGCAACACACAGCAGCAGCACATGGCAGCACACAGCAGCAGCGCACAGCAGCACACAGCAACACACAGCAGCACATAGCAACACACTGCAACACGAAGCAGCACACAGCAGCACACAGCAACACACAGCAGCAGCACACAGCAGCACACAGCAACACACAGCAGCAGCACACAGCAACACACAGCAGCACATGGCAACACACAGCAGCACACAGCAGCACACAGCAGCAGCACACAGCAGCACATGTCAACACACCGAAGCACACAGCAGCACATGGCAACACACAGCAGCACACAGCAGCAGCACACAGCAGCACACAGCAGCACACAGCAGCAGCACACAGCAACACACAGCAGCAGCACTTAGCAACACACAGCAACACACAGCAACACACAGCAGCACATGGCAACACACAGCAGCAAACAGCAGCAGCACTTAGCAACACACAGCAACACACAGCAGCACACAGCAGCACACAGCAGGACACAGCAGCACACAGCAGCAGCACACAGCAGCACATGGCAACACAGAGCAGCACACAGCAGCACACAGCAGTGGTAACATAGCTACAAGATGAAGGACGTTTAGTGGATTTGCATGATTGAGTGTGATGTGTGTGTTTTAGTGCTTGTGTGTATGTGTGTGTGCGTGCCTGCGTGTTTGTTCTTGTGTGTGTTGTCATATTTGTGTGTGTATGTGTGGTTTTGTGTGTGAGAGTGTGTGTGGCTGCTGGAGGCTTGCTGTCAGTGAGACTCTCTCTTGACCAATTAATTATGATGGCCTACTTATGTTGTGTAATGTGATGATTTATTGACGAAATAAATGAAATACACATGCTCAGGACAGGAACTTAGGAACTTCACCATACAACACACACACACACACACACACACACACACACACACACACACACACACACACACACACACACACACACACACACACACACACACACACACACACACACACACACACACACACACACACTTCTCCAAGAAGACAATAATAACATAGAGGTAAACAAACTTCACTGCAGAAGTTCAGAAGTGATGGTCTTGTTGTTGGTTTTGAAGTAAAAAGAGGGAAAGTCATTTACAAGATACTTTAATGTCTCTTTGAAATTAAATAAAATACAAACTAAAGATGTTCCGTTGGCTCGTTTAATCTAATCTTTAGGTAGTGGTTACTTTCCAACATGTAATCCTGAATGCTGATTGGTGTCACGTTCCTGACCTATTTATGTTAGTTTTTGTGTGTTAGTTGGTCAGGACGTGAGGTTGGGTGGGCATTCTATGTTATCTGTTTCTATGTTGGTTTCGGTTTGCCTGGTATGGCTCTTGATTAGAGGCAGGTGGTTTGCGTTTGCCTCTAATTAAGAGTCATATTTAGGTAGGGCATTCTCACTGTTTGTTTGTGGGTGATTGTCTCCTGTGTCTGTATGTATGTTCGTACCACATAGGACTGTAGCGTTTGTTTTGTTTCGTTTCGATGTCGTCTGTTTCCTGTACGTAAGTTTATGTTTAGTTATATAAGTTTATGTTCAGGTTTCGTCAACGTCGTTTTGTTATTTTGTAGTTTGGAAAGTGTTTGTTTCGTTTCGTGTTTGCCATCATCGTTGTTATAATAAAGATGGCTTATTTCCCTAAGCCTGCGTTTTGGTCTGAAGATCCTTCTCTCCTCACCTCGTCCGAGGATGAGGAGAGCGTCACCCGTTACAATTGGTTACAACCGCATTTCAGCACCACCGGCTAAATCGATGACGTTAAAATGCCTATTTACTTTGTTCCATCTGACTGCGCAATCTACTAAGCCAGGCAATTTATGAACTTTATCTCCACTATAAAGAGGATCTAGACATTATCTCACATTTCTTTTAGACTAACATTTGGTTTAGAACAGCTGAGATTTGTATAAACCTTGCTGTCTGTCTCTCTGACATTTGCAACATAGTTTCACTATTCAAATTCGATCTCCAGCTGTTGTATAGTAATGAAAGTGTCGGGGGTCAGGAGGAGACAGACAGGCAGGTAGCTTTTCTCAGCCAGTCGAAATCATGATTCAGCATAATGTTCATGGACATATACTTTGAAACATAGTCTTTCCAGCTTCAGTTTGTAAGTTGTAAGTGGCGCCGATGGAGATGGCAGCATCTTTTATGCAATATTTTTAACATTATTAGCTCAGGAAATCAAATCCAATTTATTTATATAGCCCTTCTTACATCAGCTGATATCTCAAAGTGCTGTACAGAAACCCAGACCTAAAACCCCAAACAGCAAGCAATGCAGGTGTAGAAGCACGGCGGCTAGGAAAAACTCCCTAGAAAGGCCAAAACCTAGGAAGAAACCTAGAGAAGAACCAGGCTATGAGCGGTGACCAGTCCTCTTCTGGCTGTGCCGGGTGGAGATTATAACAGAACATGGCCAAGATGTTCAAATGTTCATAAATGACCAGCATGGTCAAATAATAATAATCACAGTAGTTGTCGAGGGTGCAACAAGTCAGCACCTCAGGAGTAAGTGTCAGTTGGATTTTCATAGCCGATCATTGAGAGTATCTCTACAGCTCCTGCTGTCTCTAGAGAGTTGAAAACAGTAGGTCTGGGACAGGTAGCACGTCCGGTGAACAGGTCAGGGTTCCATAGCCGCAGGCAGAACAGTTGAAACTGGAGCAGCAGCACGGCCAGGTGGACTGGGGACAGCAAGGAGTCATCATGCCAGGTAGTCCTGAGGCATGGTCCTAGGGCTCAGGTCCTCTGAGAGAGAGAGAGAGAGAGAGAGAGAGAGAGAGAGAGAGAGAGAGAGAGAGAGAGAGAGAGAGAGAGAGAGAGAGAGAGAGAGAGAGAGAGAGAGAGAGAGAGAGAGAGAGAGAGAGAGAGAGAGAGAGAGAGAGAGAGAGAGAGAGAGAGAGAGAGAGAGAGAGAGAGAGAGAGAGAGAAAGAAAGAAAGAAAGAAAGAAAGAAAGAAAGAAAGAAAGAAAGAAAGAAAGAAAGAGAATTAGAGAGAGCATACTTACCGGATAAGACAGGAGAAATACTCCAGATATAACAGACTGACCCTAGCCCCCCGACACATAAACTACTGCAGCATAAATACTGGACGCTGAGACAGGAGGGGTCAGGAGACACTGTGGCCCCATCCGATTATACCCCCGGACAGGGCCAAACAGGCAGGATATAACCCCACCCACTTTGCCAAAGCACAGCCCCCACACCACTAGAGGGATATCTTCAACCACCAACTTACCATCCTGAGACAAAGCCGAGTATAGCCTACAAAGATCTCCGCCACGGCACAACCCAAGGGTGGGCGCCAACCCAGACAGGAAGACCACGTCAGTGACTCAACCCACTCAAGTGACGCACCCCTCCTAGGGACGGCATGGAAGAGCACCAGTAAGCCAGTGACTCAGCCCCTGTAATAGGGTTATAGGCAAAGAATCCCAGTGGAGAGAGGGGTACCGGCCAGGCAGAGACAGTAAGGGCGGTTCGTTGCTCCAGAGCCTTTCCGTTCACCTTCACACTCCTGGGCCAGACTACACTCAAGCATAGGACCCATTGAAGAGATGAGTCTTCAGTAAAGTTTAAAGGTTGAGACCGAGTCTACGTCTCTCACATGGGTAGGTAGACCATTCCATAAAAATGGAGCTCTATAGGAGAAAGCCCTGCCTCCAGCTGTTTGCTTAGAAATTATAGGGACAATTAGGAGGCCTGCATCTTGTGACCCTAGTGTACGTGTAGGTATGTATGGCAGGACCAAATTGGAAAGATAGGTAGGAGCAAGCCCATGTAATGCTTTGTAGGTTAGCAGTAAAACCTTGAAATCATCCCTTGCCTTAACATGTTGACGACAGAGGGCGCTGTTTTCACTTTGGGGGAAAATCGTGCCCAATTTAAACGGCTTGTATTCAATTCTTGCTCATACAATATGCATATTATTATTACTATTGGATAGAAAACACTCTCTAGTTTCTAAAATCGTTTGAATTATATCTGTGAGTAAAACAGAACTCATTTTGCAGCAAACTTCCTGACAGGAAGTGGAAAATCTGAAATCGATGCTCTCTTCTAGGGCCTGCCTATAAATGGCCTTCATATATATCAGTATACATGCACTTCATACACCTTCCACTAGATGTCGACAGGCAGTGAGAGAAGAAATGGAGTGTATAACTTGATCTGTCGAATAAAAGCTCTTGGCATGACGTGTCACCAGTTTCCTGTTTTCTGGAGCGTGCGAGAAGGGACCTGGTATTGCCTTCTGAAAAGCTGTCGTTATAGACGACTAATATCTCCGGCTTTGATTTTATTTGATAAATGGTGACAATATCATAGTAAGGTATGTTTTTTCAATATAGTTTTATTAGATTATTTAAATTTATTCAGGACGTTAGGCGTGTTGCGTTGTGTGCCTTTGTTCAGGAAGGAGAGCTTTGCGCTACTTTGCTAGCTTTCCGTGCTAATTGACTGGTGAAGAGGACATTCTAAAACCAAACAACTATTGTTCTGGACAAAGGACCCCTTGTACAACATTCTGATGGAAGATCATCAAAAGTAGGACCCATTTTATGATGCTATTTCATATATCTGTCGAACATGTGAAATAGTAGTTTGCGCCCAGATTTTGGGCACGCTCTCGCTATAACTAAGCTGGATGTCCTAATGAAGTTATTTTTAGAATTCTAACACGGCGATTGCATTAAGAACTAGTGTATCTATCATTTCCTATACAACATGTATTTTTTAGTAACGTTTATGTATAGTTATTTGGTCAGAATAGTTGAGTGTCATAAAAATATCCGCACATTCTGGGAAAAAGAGGCTACGTTAGCACAATGTATAACTACTGATTTCAGCTCTAAATATGCACATTTTCGAACAAAACATAAGTGTATGTATAACCTGATGTTATAGGACTGTCATCTGATGAAGCTTATCAAGGTTAGTCAAAAATTATATATCTTTTGCTGGTTTATTCGCTATCGCTAACGTGCCTATTGCTATCGCTAACGTGCCTTGATGAATGAATGCGGTAGTGTGGTAGGCTATTGTAGTAAGCTAATATAATGCTATATTGTGTTTTCGCTGTAAAACACTTAAAAAATCTGAAATATTGACTGGATTCACAAGATGTTTGTCTTTAATTTGCTGTACACCATCGATTTTTCAGAAATGTTTTATGATGAGTATTTAGATATTTGACGTTGGTGTCTGTAATTACTCTGGCTGCCTCGGTCCTATTTGTGACGGTAGCTGTGATGGTAGCTGAAATGTAAAACTGATTTATACCTCAAATATGCACATTTTTCGAACAAAACATAGATTTATTGAATAACATGTTATAAGACTGTCATCTGATGAAGTTGTTTCTTGGTTAGTTTGGTTGGTTCTTGGTTAGTTAGGTTGGCTTTGTGCATGCTACCTGTGCTGTGAAAAATGTCTGTCCTTTTTTGTATTTGGTGGTGAGCTAACATAAATATATGTGGTGTTTTCGCTGTAAAACATTTTAAAAATCGGACATGTTGGCTGGATTCACAAGATGTTTATCTTTCATATGCTGTATTGGACTTGTTAATGTTTGAAAGTTAAATATTTAAAAAAATATATATTTTGAATTTCACGCCCTGCACTTGAAGTGGCTGTTGTCATATTGTGCCCGGCTTCGGGCTTGCAGCCCAAAGAAGTTAACCTGTTGGGGATGGGGGCGCTGTTTAGACTATTTATGCTAATGTGGCTAATTTTTTAAACGGCTTCCCACAAAATCCTTGATCGTACAATATGCATATTATTATTATTATTGGATAGAAAACAGTCTATAGTTTCTATAGGAGTTGAAATTTTGTCTCTAAGTGGAACAGAGCCCATTCTACAGCAATTTCCCTGACATGGAGTCAGATTTGAGAAACGTTGGCCACTTTTCTGAAGTCATTTAAAAGGGCACTGTCGTTGCTATGACTATACGGACACTTCTTACGTCTTCCCCTGGATGCCTTTACGTGATGACGATTCCAACGGGCTCGATTGCTCGTTCACAGGCCCTACAAATGAAAAAAACCTTTAGCTAGCAAGTCTTTTCTTGCTGCGTAACGCGCGTGGAAGACACCGACCCTCTCCTGTTCCAAGCGTTAGTTTAGCCTGTTATATTTCTCCGGTCATCTTTTCACTCGTTATAGGAGTTACAAACATCACAAAGTAGTTAATTTAAAGCGTTTTATAGCAATTTATATCCGTTTAGTGCGATTTTGGGACATTTATTTTTGCAACGATGTGAAAAGTTGGGCACGCTTTTCAGTTCATCCCGAACGTAGTTGACATTTCCACATGGCAAGAGGACAGCTTTCCACCAAAAGACGATTTCTCCCAAGAAAGGATCCTTTGCCCAAGATACTGATGGAAGAACAGCTCAAGGTAGGACATTTTTATTATGATAAATCGTGTTTCTGTCGAAACATTTTAGTGGCTTAGGACGCCATGTTTTTTGACGTAGCTTCGCTTGGCGCAAACTGTATTGAAAAGTAAGGATAAATTAAAAAATGTAATAACGCAATTGTATTAAGAATTAAATTGTCTATCAATCCCTGTCCACCCTATATTTTTTAGTCACGTTTATGAGTATTTATGTATAAGAGTAGATCACTGTCTAAGTGGCGCAAGGACGTTTTCTTTACCAGCTTGTCTACATTTCACATTGTCTAACCATGATTTTGGTGGCTAAATATAAACATTTTCGATCAAACTGTATATGCATGTTGTAATGTGATGTTACAGGAGTGTCATCGGAAGAATTCTGAGAAGGTTAGTGAAAAAATTAATATCTTTTGGCGATGTTGACTTTTATCGCTCACTTTGGCTAGAATCAATGCTGGGCTGCTAATTGCTATGTGCTAAGCTAATATAACGATTTATTGTGTTTTCGCTGTAAGACACTTAGAAAATCTGAAATATTGTCTGTATTCACAGGATCTGTGTCTTTCGATTCGTGTATGCTGTGTATTTTTACGAAATGTTTGATGATTAGTAGTTAGGTAAACACGTTGCTCATTGTAATTATTCTAGTCCATTTGTGATGGTGGGTGCAATTGTAAACTATGCCATATACCTGAAATATGCACTTTTTTCTAACAAAACCTATCCCATACCATAAATATGTTATCAGACTGTCATCTAATGAGTTTTTTTGTTGGTTAGGGGCTATAAATATCTTAGTTTAGCCGAATTGGTGATGGCTACTGGTGTTGGTGGACAAATAAAAGATGGTGGATTATGCTAATGTGTTTTTAGGTAATAGATGTACATCTTTACATATTGTGTCTTCCCTGTAAAACATTTTAAAAATCGGAAATGTTGACTGGATTCATAAGATCTGTGTCTTTCATTAGCTGTATTGGACTTTAATGTGTGAAAGTTAAATATTTTAAAAAAATATTTTTTTTGAATTTCGCGGCACTGGTTTTTCAGTGGGGGGGGGGGGGTGCCGCTAGCGCCACGCTGATCCTAGACAGGTTAACCTTGTTCTGAACACCTCCAAAACAAAGTTCATGTGGTTTGGTAAGAAGAGTGCCCCTCTCCCCACAGGTGTGATTACTACCTCTGAGGGTTTAGAGCTTGAGGTAGTTGTCACGTTCCTGACCTGTTTTCTGTTGTTTTGTATGTGTGTGATGGTCAGGGCGTGAGTTTTGGGTGGGCAGTCTATGTTTTCTGTTTCTATGTTGGTTTTGGGTTGCCTGGTATGGCTCTTAATTAGAGGCAGGTGTTTTGCGTTTTCCTCTAATTGAGAGTCATATTAAGGTAGGGTGTTCTCACTGTTTGTTTGTGGGTGATTGTCTTCCGTGTCAGTGTATGTGCGCACCATACGGGACTGTTTCATTGTCGTTAGGTATTTGTAGTCTGTTCCTGTTCGTGCGTTCTTCACGTTGTATGTAAGTTCGTGTCCAGGTCTGTTTACTTCGTTTTGTTGTTTTGTAAAGTATCAAGTGTTCTTCGTGTGTTTAGTTTCGTCTTGTTTATTAAAATTCATTATGTATTCACAACCTGCTGCATTTTGGTCTTTCGATCCTTCTCTCCTCTCCTCGTTTGAGGAGGAGGATTACGACACCCGTTACAGAATCACCCACCAAACCCAGATCAAGCAGCGGGTTAACGGACAGCAACGACAGCAGCAGTGGGAAAAGGAGGATTGGACATGGGAAGAGATCCTGGACGGTAAAGGACCCTGGGCAGAGCCAGTGGAGTGTCGCCGCCCCAAAGCGGAGCTGGAGGCAGCGAAAGCGGAGAGGCGACGTTATGAGGAGGCAGCACGGAAGCAAGGCTGGAAGCCCGCAAGTACTACCCAAAAATTTCTTGGGGGGGGGCTAAGAGGTGGTGGGCCGAGGGCAGGTAGGAGACCTGCGCCCACTTCCCAGGCTAAACGTGGAGAGCGGGAGTACGGGCAGACACCATGTTACGTAGTAGAGCGCACGGTGTCTCCTGTACGGGTGCATAGCCCAGTGCGGGTTATTCCACCTCCCCGCACTGGTAGGGCTAGATTGGGCATTGAGCCAAATGTCATGAGGCCGGCCCTACATATCTGGCCACCAGTAAGTCTCCTTGGGCCGGCTTACATGGCACCAGCCTTACGCATGGTGTCCCCGGTTCGCCAACACAGCCCAGTGCGGGTTATTCCACCTCCCCGCACTGGACGGGCTACGGGGAGCATGCAACCAGGTAAGGTTGGGCAGGTTCAGTGCTCAAGGGAGCCAGTACGCCTACACGGTCCGGTATTTCCGGCGCTACCTCCTCGCCCCAGCCCAGTACCACCAGTGCCTACACCACGCACCAGGCTTCCAGTGCGTTTTAAGAGCCCTGTTCCTCCTCCACGCACTCTCCCTATGGTGCGTGTCTCCAGCCCAGTGCCTCCAGTTCCGGCACCACGCACTAAGCCATCTGTGCGTCTCCAGAGCCCTGTACGCACTGTTCCTTCTCCCCGCACTCGCCCGGAGGTGCGTGCCCTCAGCCCGGTACCTCCAGTTCCGGTACCACGCACCAGGCCTATAGTGCGCTTCGAGAAGTCAGTGTGCTCTGTCCCTGCTCCCCGCACTAGCCTTGAAGTGCGTGCCGTCATCCCGGTACCTCCAGTTCCGGCACCACGCACCAGGCCTACTGTGCGCCTCAGCAGGGCAGAGTCGGCCGTCTGCCCAACGCCTTCTGCACTGCCTGTCTGCCCAGCTCCGTCTGAGCCATCTGTCTGCCCAGCGCCGTCTGAGCCATCTGTCTGCCCAGCGCCGTCTGAGCCATCTGTCTGCCCAGCGCCGTCTGAGCCATCTGTCTGCCCTGCCTTACAGTCATGAGCTGCCTTACAGTCATGAGCTGCCCTACAGTCATGAGCTGCCCTACAGTCATGAGCTGCCCTACAGTCATGAGCTGCCCTACAGTCATGAGCTGCCGCTCAGTCCGGAGCTGCCACCCAGTCCGGACCTGCCAGAGTCCCTCAGCCCGGACCTGCCAGAGTCCCTCAGCCCGGACCTGCCAGAGTCCCTCAGCCCGGACCTGCCAGAGTCCCTCAGCCCGGACCTGCCAGAGTCCCTCAGCCCGGACCTGCCAGAGTCCCTCAGCCCGGACCTGCCAGAGTCCCTCAGCCCGGACCTGCCAGAGTCCCTCAGCCCGGACCTGCCGCCCCTTATCCCGGTGCTGCCCCTTATCCCGGTGCTGCCCCTTATCCCGGTGCTGCCCCTTATCCCGGTGCTGCCCCTTCATTTAGGTGGTTTTAGTTGGAGGGTGGTCATTGGGAGGGGGATACAGAAGCGGGGAGTGACTATGGTGGTGTGGGGACAGCGTCCGGAGCCTGAGCCACCACCGTGGTCAGATGCCCACCCAGACCCTCCCCTGGACTTTGTGCTGGTGCGCCCGGCGTTCGCACCTTGAGGGGGGGGGGTTCTGTCACGTTCCTGACCTGTTTTCTGTTGTTTTGTATGTGTGTGATGGTCAGGGCGTGAGTTTTGGGTGGGCAGTCTATGTTTTCTGTTTCTATGTTGGTTTTGGGTTGCCTGGTATGGCTCTTAATTAGAGGCAGGTGTTTTGCGTTTTCCTCTAATTGAGAGTCATATTAAGGTAGGGTGTTCTCACTGTTTGTTTGTGGGTGATTGTCTTCCGTGTCACCTCATACAAGTACTTGGGAGCATGGCTAGACGGTACACTGTCCTTCTCTAAGCACATATCAAAGCTGCAGGCTAAAGTTAAATCTAGACTTGGTTTCCTCTATCGTAATCGCTCCTCTTTCACCCCAGCTGCCAAACTAATCCTGATTCAGATGACCATCCTACCCATGCTAGATTACGGAGACATAATTTATAGATAAGCAGGTAAGGGTGCACTTGTGCAGCTAGATGTTCTTTACCATTCGGTCATCAGATTTGCCAACAATGCTCCTTATAGGACACATCACTGCCTATGCTCCTCTGTTAACTTCACTAGGGTAGGGGGCAGCATTCGGAATTTTGGATGAAAAGCGTGCCCAAATTAAACTGCCTGCTACTCAGCCATAAAAGCTAGAATATGCATTAAATTAGTATATTTGGATAGAAAACACTCTGACGTATCTCAAACAGTTTGAATGATGTCTGTGAGTATAACAGAACTCATATTGCAGGCAAAAACCAGAGAAAAAAATGCAACCAGGAAGTGGGAAATCGGAGGTTTGTAGTTTTTCAAGTCATTGCCTATCGAATATAGAGTGTCTATGGGGTCATATTGCGCTTCCCAAGGCTTCCACTAGATGTCAACAGTCTTTAGAACCTTGTTTGATGCTTCTACTGTGAAGGATGGGGGAATGGGAGCTGAATGCGAGTGTGGAGTGGCATGAGTGGCATGAGCTGACCACGCGCGTTCACGTGAGAGTTAGTTTGCGCTCCATTGCATTTCTACAGACAAAGGAATTCTCCGGTTGGAACATTATTGAAGATTTATGATAAAAACCTCCTAAAGATTGATTCTATACTTCGCTTGATATGTTTCTACGAACTGTAATATGACTTTTCGTCTGAACTTTCGCCTGGACTTGCCCGCGCCTCGTGAGTTTGCATTGTGTACTAAAAGCGCAAACAAAAAGGAGGTATTTGGACATAAATAATGGACTTTATCGAACAAATCAAACGTTTATTGTGGAACTGGGATTCCTGGGAGTGCATTCTGATGAAGATCATCAAAGGTAAGTGAATATTTATAATGCTATTTCTGGCCTACAGATGTCTGTAGGGAGGCCTATAGATGACTGTATGAAGGCCTATAGATGATTGTATGGAGGCCTATAGATGACTGTATGGAGGCCTATAGATGACTGTAGGGAGGCCTATAGATGACTGTATGAAGGCCTATAGATGACTGTATGGATGCCTATATATAACTATAGGGAGGCCTATAGTTGACGGTAGGGAAGCCTATAGATGACTGTAGGGAGACCTATAGATGACTGTATGAAGGCCTATAGATGACTGTATGGATGCCTATATATAACTATAGGGAGGCCTATAGATGACAGTAGGGATACCTATAGATGACTGTACAGAGGTCTATAGATGACTGTAGGGAGGTCTATAGATGACTGTATGGAGAACTATAGATGACTGTATGGAGACCTATAGATGACTGTATGGAGACCTATAGATGACTGTATGGAGGCCTATAGATGACTGTATGGAGGCCTATAGATGACTGTGGGGAGGACTATATATGACTGTATGGAGGCCTATAGATTACTGTATGGAGGCCTATAGATGACTGTATGGAGGCCTATAGATGACTGTATGGAGGCCTATAGATGACTGTAGGGAGGCCTATAGATGACAGTAGGGATACCTATAGATGACTGTAGGGAGGCCTATAGATGACTGTAGGGAGGACTATAGATGACTGTATGGAAGCCTATAGATGATTGTAATGAGGCCTATGGATGACTGTAGGGAGGCCTATAGATGACTGTATGGAGAACTATAGATGACTGTATGGAGACCTATAGATGACTGTATGGAGACCTATAGATGACTGTATGGAGGCCTATAGATGACTGTATGGAGGCCTATAGATGACTGTGGGGAGGACTATAGATGACTGTATGGAGACCTATAGATGACTGTAGGGAGGACTATAGATGACTGTATGGAGACCTATAGATGACTGTGGGGAGGACTTTATATGACTGTATGGAGGCCTATAGATGACTGTATGGAGGCCTATAGATGACTGTGGGGAGGACTATAGATGACTGTATGGAGACCTATAGATGACTGTAGGGAGGACTATATATGACTGTATGGAGGCCTATAGATGACTGTATGGAGGCCTATAGATGACTGTGGGGAGGACTATATATGACTGTATATAGGCCTATAGATTACTATATGGAGGCCTATAGATGACTGTTGGGAGGACTATAGATGACAGTATAGAGACCTATAGATGACTGTAGGGAGGCCTATAGATAATTGTATGGAGAACTATAGATGACTGTATGGAGGCCTATAGATGACTATATGGAGGCCTATAGATGAATGTATGGAGGCCTATAGATGACTGTATTGAGGCCTATAGATGACTGTAGAGAGACCTATAGATGACTGTAGGGAGACCTATAGATAATTGTATGGAGACCTATAGACCTATAGACTGCTACTAGACCTTAGTGCTGCCTTTGACACCATCGATCACCACATTCTTTTGGAGAGACTGGAAACCCAAATTGGTCTACACGGACAAGTTCTGGCCTGGTTTAGATCTTACCTGTCGGAAAGATATCAGTTTGTCTCTGTGAATGGTCTGTCCTCTGACAAATCAAGTGTACATTTCGGTGTTCCTCAAGGTTCCGTTTTAGGACCACTATTGTTTTCACTATATATTTTACCTCTTGGGGATGTTATTCGAAAACATAATGTTAACTTTCACTGCTATGCGGATGACACACAGCTGTACATTTCAAAAATTGCCCTCGCTAGAAGCCTGTGTTTCAGACATAAGGAAGTGGATGGCTGAAAACTTTCTACTTTTAAACTCGGACAAAACAGAGATGCTTGTTCTAGGTCCCAAGAAACAAAGAGATCTTCTGTTAAATCTGACAATTCATCTTGATGGTTGTAAAGTCGTCTCAAATAAAACTGTGAAGGACCTCGGCGTTACTCTTGACCCTGATCTCTCTTTTGACGAACATATCAAGACTGTTTCAAGGACAGCTTTTTTCCATCTACGTAACATTGCAAAAATCAGAAATTTTCTGTCCAAAAATGATGCAGAAAAATTAATCCATGCATTTGTTACTTCTAGGTTAGACTACTGCAATGCTCTACTTTCCGGCTACCCGGATAAAGCACTAAACAAACTTCAGTTAGTGCTAAATACGGCTGCTAGAATCCTGACTAGAACCAAGAAATTTGATCATATTACTCCAGTGCAGCTTCCCCACACTGGCTTCCCGTTAAGGCAAGGGCTGATTTCAAGGTTTTACTGTTAACCTGTCTAGGATCAGCGTGGCGCTAGCGGCACACCCCCCCCCCCCCCACTGAAAAACCAGTGCCGCGAAATTCAAAAAAAATATTTTTTTAAAATATTTAACTTTCACACATTAAAGTCCAATACAGCTAATGAAAGACACAGATCTTATGAATCCAGTCAACATTTCCGATTTTTAAAATGTTTTACAGGGAAGACACAATATGTAAAGATGTACATCTATTACCTAAAAACACATTAGCATAATCCACCATCTTTTATTTGTCCACCAACACCAGTAGCCATCACCAATTCGGCTAAACTAAGATATTTATAGCCCCTAACCAACAAAAAAACTCATTAGATGACAGTCTGATAACATATTTATGGTATGGGATAGGTTTTGTTAGAAAAAAGTGCATATTTCAGGTATATGGCATAGTTTACAATTGCACCCACCATCACAAATGGACTAGAATAATTACAATGAGCAACGTGTTTACCTAACTACTAATCATCAAACATTTCGTAAAAATACACAGCATACACGAATCGAAAGACACAGATCCTGTGAATACAGACAATATTTCAGATTTTCTAAGTGTCTTACAGCGAAAACACAATAAATCGTTATATTAGCTTAGCACATAGCAATTAGCAGCCCAGCATTGATTCTAGCCAAAGTGAGCGATAAAAGTCAACATCGCCAAAAGATATTAATTTTTTCACTAACCTTCTCAGAATTCTTCCGATGACACTCCTGTAACATCACATTACAACATGCATATACAGTTTGATCGAAAATGTTTATATTTAGCCACCAAAATCATGGTTAGACAATGTGAAATGTAGACAAGCTGGTAAAGAAAACGTCCTTGCGCCACTTAGACAGTGATCTACTCTTATACATAAATACTCATAAACGTGACTAAAAAATATAGGGTGGACAGGGATTGATAGACAATTTAATTCTTAATACAATTGCGTTATTACATTTTTTAATTTATCCTTACTTTTCAATACAGTTTGCGCCAAGCGAAGCTACGTCAAAAAACATGGCGTCCTAAGCCACTAAAATGTTTCGACAGAAACACGATTTATCATAATAAAAATGTCCTACCTTGAGCTGTTCTTCCATCAGTATCTTGGGCAAAGGATCCTTTCTTGGGAGAAATCGTCTTTTGGTGGAAAGCTGTCCTCTTGCCATGTGGAAATGTCAACTACGTTCGGGATGAACTGAAAAGCGTGCCCAACTTTTCACATCGTTGCAAAAATAAATGTCCCAAAATCGCACTAAACGGATATAAATTGCTATAAAACGCTTTAAATTAACTACTTTGTGATGTTTGTAACTCCTATAACGAGTGAAAAGATGACCGGAGAAATATAACAGGCTAAACTAACGCTTGGAACAGGAGAGGGTCGGTGTCTTCCACGCGCGTTACGCAGCAAGAAAAGACTTGCTAGCTAAAGGTTTTTTTCATTTGTAGGGCCTGTGAACGAGCAATCGAGCCCGTTGGAATCGTCATCACGTAAAGGCATCCAGGGGAAGACGTAAGAAGTGTCCGTATAGTCATAGCAACGACAGTGCCCTTTTAAATGACTTCAGAAAAGTGGCCAACGTTTCTCAAATCTGACTCCATGTCAGGGAAATTGCTGTAGAATGGGCTCTGTTCCACTTAGAGACAAAATTTCAACTCCTATAGAAACTATAGACTGTTTTCTATCCAATAATAATAATAATATGCATATTGTACGATCAAGGATTTTGTGGGAAGCCGTTTAAAAAATTAGCCACATTAGCATAAATAGTCTAAACAGCGCCCCCATCCCCAACAGGTTAACCTTTAAAGCGTTACATGGGCTTGCTCCTACCTATCTTTCCGAGTTGGTCCTGCCGTACATACCTACACGTACGCTACGGTCACAAGACGCAGGCCTCCTAATTGTCCCTAAAATTTCTAAGCAAACAGCTGGAGGCAGGGCTTTCTCCTATAGATCTCCATTTTTATGGAACAGTCTGCCTACCCATGTGAGAGACGCAGACTCAGTCTCAACCTTTAAGTCTTTACTGAAGACTTATCTCTTCAGTAGGTCATATGATTGAGTGTAGTCTGGCCCAGGAGTGTGAAGGTGAACGGAAAGGCTCTGGAGCAACGAACCGCCCTTGCTGTCTCTCCAGGGCCGGTTCCCCTCTCTCCACTGGGATTCTCTGCCTCTAACCCTGTTACTGGGGCTGAGTCACTGGCTTGCTGGTGCTCTTTCATGCCGTCCCTAGGAGGGGTGCGTCACTTGAGTGGGTTGAGTTACTGACGTGAACTTCCTGTCTGGGTTGGCGCCCCCCCTTGGTTGTGCTGTGGTGGAGACCTTTGTGGGCTATACTCGGCCTTGTCTCAGGATTGTAAGTTGGTGGTTGAGGATATCCCTCTAGTGGTGTGGGGGCTGTGCTTTGGCAGAGTGGGTGGGGTTATATCCTTCCTGTTTGGCCCTGTCCGGGGGTTTCTTCGGATGGGGCCACAGTGTCTCCTGACCGCTCCTGTCTCAGCCTCCAGTATTTATGCTGCAGTAGTTTATGTGTCGGGGGGCTGGGGTCAGTTGGTTATACCTGGAATACTTCTCCTGTCTTATCCAGTGTCCTGTGTGAATTTAAGTATGCTCTCTCTAATTCTCTCGTTCTCTCTTTCTCTCTGAGAACCTGAGCCCTAGGACCATACGTCAGGACTACCGGGCATGCTGACACCTTGCTGTCCCCAGTCCGCCCGGCCTTGCTGCTATTCCAGTTTCAACTGTTTCTGCCTGCGGTTACGAAACCCCTACCTGTCCCAGACCTGCTGTTTTCAACTCTTAATGATCGGCTATGAAAAGCCAACTGAGATTTATTCCTGATTGTTATTTGACCATGCTTGTCATTTATGAACATTTTGAAAATCTTGGCTCTCTCTAATTTTCTCCTTCTCTCTTTCTCTCGGAGGACCTGAGCCCTAGGACCATACGTCGGGACTACCGGCCGTGGTGACTCCTTGCTGACCCCAGTCCGCCTGGCCTTGCTGCTATTCCAGTTTCAACTCTTCTGCCTGCGGTTATGGAACCCCTACCTGTCCCAGACCTGCTGTTTTCAACTCTTAATGATCGGCTATGAAAAGCCAACTGAGATTTATTCCTGATTATTATTTGACCATGCTTGTCATTTATGAACATTTTGAAAATCTTGGCTCTCTCTAATTTTCTCCTTCTCTCTTTCTTTCTCTCGGAGGACCTGGGCCCTAGGACCATGCGTCGGGACTGCCGCCCGTGGTGACTCCTTGCTGTCCCCAGTCCGCCTGGCCTTGCTGCTATTCCAGTTTCAGCTGTTCTGCCTGCGGTTATGGAACCGCCACCTGTCCCAGACCTGTTGTTTTTCAACTCTTAATGATCAGCTATGAAAAGCCAACTGAGATTTATTCCTGATTGTTATTTGACCATGCTTGTCACTTATGAACATTTTTGAACATCTTGGCATAGTTCTGTTATAATCTCCACCCGGCACAGCCAGAAGAGGACTGGCCACCCCTCAGAGCCTGGTTCCTCTCTAGGTTTCTTCCTAGGTTTTGGCCTTTCTAGGGAGTTTTTCCTAGCCACCGTGCTTCTACACCTGCATTCTAGCTGTTTGGGGTTTTAGGCTGGGTTTCTGTACAGCACTTCGAGATATTATCTGATGTACGAAGGGCTATATAAAATAAAATTGATTGATTGATTGATAGATGACTGTATGGAGGCCTATAGATTTTTTTTTATTTTTTTTTATTTCACCTTTATTTAACCAGGTAGGCTAGTTGAGAACAAGTTCTCATTTGCAACTGTGACCTGGCCAAGATAAAGCATAGCAGTGTGAACAGACAACAACACAGAGTTACACATGGAGTAAACAATAAACAAGTCAATAACATGGTAGAAAAAAAGAGAATCTATATACAATGTGTGCAAAAGGCATGAGGTAGGCAATGAATCGAATAATTACAATTTAGCAGATTAACACTGGAGTGATAAATCATCAGATGATCATGTGCAAGAAGAGATACTGGTGTGCAAAAGAGCAGAAAAGTAAATAAATAAAAGCAGTATGGGGGTGAGGTAGGAAAATTGGGTGGGTAGTTTACAGATGGACTATGTATAGCTGCAGCGATCGGTTAGCTGCTCGGATAGCAGATTTTTAAAGTTGTTGAGGGAGATAAAAGTCTCCAACTTCAGAGATTTTTGCAATTCGTTCCAGTCGCAGGCAGCAGAGAACTGGAAGGAAAGGCGTCCAAATGAGGTTTTGGCTTTAGGGATGATCAGTGAGATACACCTGCTGGAGCGCGTGCTACGGGTGGGTGTAGCCATCGTGACCAGTGAACTGAGATAAGGCGGCACTTTACCTAGCATAGCCTTGTAGATGACCTGGAGCCAGTGGGTCTGACGACGAACATGTAGCGAGGGCCAGCCGACTAGGGCATACAGGTCGCAGTGGTGGGTCGTATAAGGTGCTTTAGTAACAAAACGGATGGCACTGTGATAAACTGCATCCAGTTTGCTGAGTAGAGTATTGGAAGCTATTTTGTAGATGACATCGCCGAAGTCGAGGATCGGTAGGATATTCAAGTCAAGATGACTGTATGGAGGCCTATAGATGACTGTATGGAGGCCTATAGATAACTGTAGGGAGGCCTATAGATGATTATAAGGAGGCCTATGGATGACTGTATGGAGGCCTATAGATGACTGTATGGAGACCTATAGATGACTGTATGGAGGCCTATAGATGACTGTATGGAGACCTATAGATGACTGTATGGAGGCCTATAGATAACTGTAGGGAGGCCTATAGATGATTATAAGGAGGCCTATGGATGACTGTATGGAGGCCTATAGATGACTATATGGAGGCCTATAGATGAATGTATGGAGGCCTATAGATGACTGTGGGGAGGACTATAGATGACAGTAGGGTGGGCTATAGATGACTGTATGGAGGCCTATAGATGACTGTGGGGAGGACTATAGATGACAGTAGGGTGGGCTATATATGACTGTATGGAGGCCTATAGATGACTGTATGGAGGCCTATAGATGACTGTTGGGAGGACTATAGATGACAGTAGGGTGGGCTATAGATGAATTTAGGGAGGCCTATAGATGACTGTTGGGAGACCTATAGATGATTATAAGGAGGCCTATAGATGACTGTATTGAGGCCGATAGATGACTGTAGGGAGGCCTATAGATTACAGTAGGGTGGGCTATAGATGATTGTAGGGAGGCCTATAGATGACTGTATGGAGGCCTATAGATGACTGTATGGAGGCCTATAGATGACCGTATAGAGACCTATAGATGACTGTTGGGAGGCCTATAGATGACAGTAGGGAGGGCTATAGATGAATTTAGGGAGGCCTATAGATGACTGTATGAAGGCCTATAGATGACTGTATGGAAGCCTATAGATGACAGTAGGGTGGGCTATAGATTAATTTAGGGAGGCCTATAGATGACTGTAGGGAGGCCTATAGATGACAGTAGGGAGGCCTATCGATGACAGTAGGGTGGGCTATAGATTAATTTAGGGAGGCCTATAGATGACTGTATGGAGGCCTATAGATGACAGTAGGGTGGGCTATAGACGAATTTAGGGAGGCCTATAGATGACTGTAGGGAGGCCTATAGATGACAGTAGGGTGGGCTATAGATTAATTTAGGGAGGCCTATAGATGACTGAAGGGAGGCCTATAGATGACTGTATGGAGGCCTATAAATGACTGTATGGAGGCCTATAGATGACTGTATGGAGACCTATAGATGATTGTAGGGAGGCCTATAGATGACAGTAGGGAGGCCTATAGATGACGGTAGGGAGGCCTATAGATGACTGTAGGGTGGGCTACAGTCTTGCCTCCCCCTATCCTCACCCTACCTCCCCTTACCTCCCCTTGTCTCCCCCATCCTCACCCTACCTCCCCTTACCTCCCCCTGTCTCCCCCCATCCTTCCCCTTATACTCCCCAAACCTCCCCCTGCCTCCCCCCATCCTCCTATTGCCTCCCCCCATCCTCACCCTACCTCCCCTTTCCTCCCCCTGCCTTGGTTGCGTGCATGTAAGTGTGTGCTTTCATGCATGCGCGTGCCTGTGTGCATGCGTGCATGTGTGACTACGGTGTGTGTGTGTGTGTGTCTGTGTGCATGCGTGCATGTGTGACTACGGTGTGTTTGTGTGTGTCTGTGTGTGTGTGTAGTAATGGGTCTCTCCTGCTGATATTGGGCCTATTTGTTTCCTCTCTGTCTTTCTCTCTCTGTTTCAGGATCACTCCTCGCTGGCCCGTCCATACGTTTGGACATCATTTACGATGCCACAATAACATATGGATTTTCATCATTCAATGGCACAAACTCTCCCTTCAATGTTACGTTTCCTCTCTCTCTCTCTTTCTCCCCTGTCCACCTTTTCCCTCTCTTTCCCTTGCGCTCTCAATCATTCCATCTTTCTCAGCAAGCCACAAGTAAAGCTTTTCACTGGGCTTTGCTATTGTACAATGCATTTGACATGTTTTGGTCCTCATTTATTTTCACAGATATTTAACATTTTATTTTCGCGATACTGTGATTGTGTTGACAACAATTGGTACATTACAGAAGATACAGAAGTATACAGAAGATGTTATTAAGTATACTGGGTTTACTGGGTGTTGTGGGATACCCTCATCTCAGTGCATGGATAGCTTCTCAATGGAATTTATAATGAAACGCTCCCTAAGTGAGTAAAGCCTCTGATCGTTGGGCTTCTATCAGCACGCACGCACACACACACGCGCACGCACACGCACAACACACACACACACACACAAGCACAAATGGCCTTGTTTTAGATTTATCATGGTGCTACTCCAGAAATTCTATAAAGATCAAAGGAGCAGATTACAATGTTGACCTTTGCATTAGCTTGTCTATATTTAAATGTGACTGTTAGATTTTGGTGAAATACGTCTATTTGTCGTTGAGCTGGCTGTGTAGAGAACTCTGCAAGAGGAGGACAGTTTGACTACATCGGTATGGACGGAGGTGGATATCACAGGGCTCATCTGGGCTTATAGAGAAGCGTGTGCTGGACTGGACTGAAGGGCGGCTCAGGCGGCTCCTGACTGAAAGGCGGCTCAGGCGGCTCCTGACTGAAGGACGGCTCATGCGGCTCAGGACAGACGGGCGGCTCAGGCGGATCAGGACAGACGGGCGGCTCAGGCGGCTCAGGACAGACGGGCGGCTCAGGCGGCTCAGGACAGACGGGCGGCTCTGGCGGTTCAGGACAGACGGGCGGCTCTGGAGGGTCCGGACTGGAGGCAGGCTCTGTAGCGTCCGGACTGGAGGGACACACAGGAGACTTGGTTATTAGAACAGGCACAGTACTCACCAGGCTGGAGAGATCTACTGGAGGCCTGGTCCTTGGATGAGGCACATGATAAACTGGTCCGTGGAGGCACACTGGAGGTCTCGAACTAAGGACCTGCACAACCCGTCCTAGCTGGATGTTGATTTTACCCCGGCACTTCCGGGGCGCAGGCACAGGACGCACTGGGCTGTGCAGACCCACGGGAGACAGTGCGTAGGGCTGGTGCCATACAACACGGACCGAGGAGACGAGACCAGATGCACTGAGCAGGCTTCATCGCACCTGGCTTGATGCCCACTCTAGCCCGGACGATTTGAGGAGCGGCAATGTAGCGCACCGGGCTATGCACACGTACTGGAGACACCGTGCGCTCCTCCGCATAACACGGAGCCTGCCCGAACCACCTCTCTCCACGGTAAGCACGGGAAGTTGGCTCAGGTCTCCTACTTGACTTAGCCACACACCCCGTGTGCCTCCCCAAGACATTTTTGGGGCTGCCTCTAGGGCTTCCAGCCGCGCTGCCGTGCTGCCTCCTCATACCGCCGCCTCTCGGCTTTGGCTGCCTCCAGCTCTTCCCGGGGGCGTCGATATTCCCCAGCCTGTGTCCAGGGTCCTTCTCCATCTAGAATCTCCTCCCATGTCCATGAGTCCGGAGATTGCTGCTGCCCGATACCACGCTGCTTGGTCCTTGGTTGGTGGGTGGTTCTGTAATACCTTGTCGTGGTTGGAAGAGGAGGAGGACCAAAGCGCAGCGTGGTAAGTGTCCATAATGATAAATGTAATAAATCAAACAGAACACTGAACGAAATAACAAAAGTACAAAACAAACATCCCGAAACAGTCCCGTATGGTGAAAACACTAACACAGGATACAGAAAATAACCACCCAAAAAACCCAAAGGAAAACAGGCTACCTAAATATGGCTCCCAATCAGAGACAACGACAAACACCTGCCTCTGTTTGGGAACCATACTATGCCAAACACAGAAATAGACAACCTAGACATAAAACATAGAATACCCACCCACATCACACCCTGACCAAACAAAACATAGAAACATACAAAGCAATCTATGGTCAGGGCGTAACAACTCTGGATAAGAATGTCTGCTAAATTACTAATATAAAAAAGAAATACTCTTTGACACATTGTAATAAATTACATATTGAGCATAAACATTAAATCAACTCAGTAATATCTCCAACAACTCATTCCATGTCCAGCTAACTATCGTGAATCCAGCTAACTAGTAAAACACAACCAAATGACACATTGTTTCCCTGGTTACCATCCACATGATGCATATGTTGCTCCTCTGTGCAAGACTCCAGAGCTGTACTGATGGGTGTATGGCCCGCTTATAAATCTAGCTGTGTGATAGGTCGATGCTTCTCATTGTATTTATGTAAGGACAGTGTCTCCTGGGTCTGCTTGCCTCTGTTAGCAGAGATCTATAAATCTATGCTGAGTCTCTACATAACACCAGTCATTGCGTCACTAGCACTGACGCTAGGCTAGCTAGCGCTATTCACATACTATACTGCACATACAAGCATACAGAGGGACAGCACACACTGAACTCTACACTTCTTCAAGTAAGTATGCTGGGATATTGAACATGATTTTGCCTAGATATGAATAATTCCAAAATCTAAACGTTTTACTATGTGTGTGTGTGTGTGTGTGTGTGTGTGTGTGTGTGTGTGTGTGTGTGTGTGTGTGTGTGTGTGCGCGTGCTTGCGTGTGTGTGTGGTTAATATAACGGTGCTGCAGCTTGTGTGTACTGAATGACTCATGTTGCCCCTAGTTAGCCAGTAGAGGCCACTCACAGCATTCAGTTAAAGCCATCAGACAGAACCACTACTACTCACTATACCTACTATATTCACTACCAACTACCCACCTTTTACTGATGATTACTGAAACAGAGAGATGGAGGGGGAGAGAGAGAAAGAGAGAGAGAGAAGACTAATGTACTTTTGTTCAATTCACAAACCATTCTCAAAATGCAACCACGTGATTTCAGCTGGATTAGCTGGATTTACCATAGTTGATTTCACTTGGTCGCATTTTGAGAGAGAGAGCGAGAGAGAGAGAGAGAGAGAGAGAGAGAGAGAGAGAGAGAGAGAGAGGACCGTCTTTCACTGGGTGGTAAAAACAGATAATATTTTCTCATGGATAAATCATTTAACTGCAGCCTGCACGATTGATCTACGGGTGAAAAATGCACCGCGTCTGGATTATAGGAGGAAGCAGAGGAGTGTGTGTGTGTGTGTGTGTGTGTGTGTGTGTGTGTGTGTGTGTGTGTGTGTGTGTGTGTGTGTGTGTGTGTGTGTGTGTGTGTGTGTGTGTGTGTGTGTGTGTGTGGCTCTAGCAAAAGGAGAGCTATAAATACAGATGCTAAACATCAGAGAGAACACCTAGGTATCTCTGTCTTGCTGACATATCGCTTCATTGTTGCTTTTACACAGAAAGACAAACATCAGGTATTATAAAACAAAATGAATCCACACAGAAAGATAAACATCAGGTTTTATAAAACAAAATGAATCCACACAGAAAGACAAACATCAGGTTTTATAAAACAAAATGAATCCACACAGAAAGACAAACATCAGGTTTTATAAAACAAAATGAATCCACACAGAAAGATAAACATCTGTAACGGCATTCCTCCTCCTCTTCATCTTCGGAAGAGGAGGAGTATTGAGGGAACCAAGGCGCAGCGTAGTGAAAAGACATATTTATTTAACGAAAACACGAACTTGATAAACTAACAAAAAAACAACAAACGGTGTAGACAGACCTAGACGACGTACTTACATAAAACAAGAAAAACGCACGAATAGGAACATAGGCTACACAAACCGAACAAACCGTAAACAGTCCTGCGTGGTGTAAAGACACAGACACGGAAGACAATCACCCACAAAGAACACTGTGACAACGCCTACCTAAATATGACTCTTAATTAGAGGAACGCCAAACACCTGCCTCTAATTAAGAGCCATACCAGGCAACCCAAAACCAACACAGAAACAGAAAACATAGAATGCCCACCCAAACTCACGTCCTGACCAACTAACACATATAACAAACTAACAGAAATAGGTCAGGAACGTGACATACCCCCCCCCCATAAGGTGCGAACTCCGGGCGCACCAGCACAAAGTCTAGGGGAGGGTCTGGGTGGGCATCTGACCACGGTGGTGGCTCAGGCTCCGGGCGAGGTCCCCACCCCACCATAATCAATCATAGCCTCCCTCTCCCCCTACAAATGTCCACCCTCAATTTACCCCCACAAAATCCTCTTAGTAACATAAATGACAGGGACAGCACCGGGACAGAGAGATTGATCAAGACAGAGGGATAGCACCAGACAGAGGGATAGATCAGAATATAGAGGTAGATCAAGATAGAGAGGGAGATCATGATAGAGGGGCAACTCCGGACTGAAAGGCAGCTCCGGACAGAGAGACAGCTCTGGACTGAGGGGCAGTTCTGGGTATATAGCCGTTTCTGGCTGAAGGGCAGCTCATGGCTGACTGACGAATCTGGACGCTCATGGCAGGCTGACGGCTCTCGACGCTCATGGCTGGCTGACGGCTCTCGACGCTCATGGCTGGCTGACGGCTCTCGACGCTCATGGCTGACTGACGGCTCTCGACGCTCATGGCTGACTGACGGCTCTCGACGCTCATGGCTGGCTGACGGCTCTCGACGCTCATGGCTGGCTGACGGCTCTCGACGCTCATGGCTGGCTGACGGCTCTCGACGCTCATGGCTGGCTGACGGCTCTCGACGCTCATGGCTGGCTGACGGCTCTCGACGCTCATGGCTGGCTGACGGCTCTCGACGCTCATGGCTGGCTGACGGCTCTCGACGCTCATGGCTGGCTGACGGCTCTCGACGCTCATGGCTGGCTGACGGCTCTCGACGCTCATGGCTGGCTGACGGCTCTCGACGCTCATGGCTCTCTGACGGCTCTGGCCGCTCATGGCTCGCTGGCGGCTCTGGCAGATCCTGTCTGGTTGGCGGCTCTGGCAGATCCTGTCTGGTTGGCGGCTCTGGCAGATCCTGTCTGGTTGGCGGCTCTGGCAGATCCTGTCTGGTTGGCGGCTCTGGCAGATCCTGTCTGACGGGCGGCTCTAGCGGCTCCTGTCTGGCGGGCGGCTCTTGCGGCTCCTGTCTGGCCGACGGCTCTGTAGGCTCATGGCAGACGGGCGGCTTTGCAGGCTCATGGCAGACGGGCGGCTTTGCAGGCTCATTGCAGACGGATGGCTCAGACGGCGCTGGGGAGACGGATGGCTCAGATGGCGCTGGGGAGACGGATGGCTCAGATGGCGCTGGGGAGACAGATGGCTCAGATGGCGCTGGGGAGACGGATGGCTCTGGCCGGATAAGGCGCACTGTAGACCTGGTGCGTGGTGCCGGAACTGGAGGCACCGGGCTAAGGACACGCACCTTCATACTAGTGCGGGGAGCAGGGACAGGGCACACTGGACTCTCAAAGCCCACTCTATACCTGGTGCGTGGTACCGGCACTGGTGACACCGGGCTGAGGGCAAGCACATCAGGATTAGTAGGGGGAGAAGAAACAGTGTGTACAGGGCTCTGGAGACGCACAGGAGGCTTAGTGCGTGGTGCCGGAACTGGAGGCACCGAACTAGATACACGCACTACAGGGAGAGTGCGTGGAGGAGGAACAGGGCTCAGGAGACGCACTGGTAGCCTAGTGCGTAGTGTAGGCACTGTAGGTACTAGGCTGGGGCGGGGAGGTGGCGCAGGAAATACCGGACAGTGGAGGCGTACTGGCTCTCTTGAGCATTGAGCCTGCCCAACCTTACCTGGTTGAATGCTCCCGGTTGCCCGACCAGTGCGGGGAGGTGGAATAACCCGCACCGGGGTATGTAGGCGAACCGGGGAAACCATGCGTAAGGCAGGTGCCATGTATGCCGGCCCGAGGAGACGCACTGGAGACCAGACGCGTTGAGCCGGCCTCATGACACCTGGCTCAATACCCAATCTAGCCCTACCAGTGCGGGGAGGTGGAATAACCCGCACTGGGCTATGCACTCGTACAGGAGACACCGTGCGCTCTACTGCGTAACACGGCGCCTGCCCGTACTCCCGCTCTCCACGGTAAGCCTGGGAAGTGGGCGCAGGTCTCCTAC
Source organism: Salvelinus fontinalis (assembly GCF_029448725.1). Classification (NCBI taxonomy): domain Eukaryota; kingdom Metazoa; phylum Chordata; class Actinopteri; order Salmoniformes; family Salmonidae; genus Salvelinus; species Salvelinus fontinalis. Next base: position 19,133,303 of record NC_074679.1, on the reverse strand, counting down.
CTGCCCTTGGCCCACTACCTCTTAGCCACCCCCCAAGAAATTTTTGGGTGTTACTCACGGGCTTTTTGGGCTTCCGTGCAAGACACGTTCCCTCATAACTCCGGTTCCTCTCTCTCTTTTCCTCCACTCTCCGAGCTGCCTCCAGCTGTTCCCATGGACTGTGATTCACTTTAGCCCATGGTCCTTCTCCGTTAAATATTTGCTCCCAACTCCACAAGTCCTGTATACTTCCCCGTTGCTCCAAATTACGCTGCTTGGTTCTGGATTCGTGGTGGGTGATTCTGTAACGGCATTCCTCCTCCTCTTCATCTTCGGAAGAGGAGGAGTATTGAGGGAACCAAGGCGCAGCGTAGTGAAAAGACATATTTATTTAACGAAAACACGAACTTAATAAACTAACAAAAAAACAACAAACGGTGTAGACAGACCTAGACGACGTACTTACATAAAACAAGAAAAAACGCACGAATAGGAACATAGGCTACACAAACCGAACAAACCGTAAACAGTCCCGCGTGGTGTAAAGACACAGACACAGAAGACAATCACCCACAAAGAACACTGTGACAACGCCTACCTAAATATGACTCTTAATTAGAGGAACGCCAAACACCTGCCTCTAATTAAGAGCCATACCAGGCAACCCAAAACCAACACAGAAACAGAAAACATAGAATGCCCACCCAAACTCACGTCCTGACCAACTAACACATATAACAAACTAACAGAAATAGGTCAGGAACGTGACAACATCAGGTTTTATAAAACAAAATGAATCCACACAGAAAGACAAACATCAGGTATTATAAAACAAAATGAATCCACACAGAAAGACAAACATCAGGTATTATAAAACAAAATGAATCCACACAGAAAGATAAACATCAGGTTTTATAAAACAAAATGAATCCACACAGAAAGACAAACATCAGGTTTTATAAAACAAAATGAATCCAAACAGAAAGATAAACATCAGGTATTATAAAACAAAATGAATCCACACAGAAAGATAAACATCAGGTATGACAACAAAACAAATCCACACAGAAAGATAATGTCACGATCGTGTGGCGGATTAACGGACCAAAATGCAGCTTTTGGAAAATAAGCCATCTTCTTTTATTATAACACGAAGATGAACACGACACAAAAACACTTTAACAAAACAACAAAACAACAAAACGACCGTGAAGCTACAAACGTTGTGCACAAACATACAGGCTACTAACGTTCTTACATAGACAATTACCCACAATCAATGAGAGCCTATGGCTACCCTAAATAAGGCTCCCAATCAGAGACAACCGAAATCAGCTGTCTCTAATTGGGAACTCATTCAGGTAACCATAGACTCTCCTAGATAACTAACCAACATAGACAACGCTAGACATATACACTCAACACAAAACCATCTACTACACCCCATAACCCCTTTACCAAATAAACACCCAAAACCAACAAAACATAAACATTACCCATGTCACACCCTGACCTAACTAAAATAATAAAGAAAACAAAGAATAATAAGGCCAGGGCGTGACATAACCCCCCCCTTGAGGCGCGAACTCCGGGCGCACCATACACAGTCTAGGGGAGGGTCTGGGTGGGCTCCCCTCCACGGTGGCGGCTCCGGCTCTGGTCGTAGTCCCCACGTCACCACAGTACCTAACCACCTCCTAGGCTTCCTCCAAACGACCCCCCTCCACATTAACCCCATTGCATTAAGGGGGAGTTCCGGACTAAGGGACAGCACCGGACTAAGGACCAGTACCAGGGTAAGGGGCAGTACCAGGGTCAGGGGCAGTACCAGGATAAGGGGCAGTACCAGGGTAAGGGGCAGCACCAGGGTAAGGGGCAGCACCAGGGTAAGGGGCAGCACCAGGGTAAGGGGCAGCTCCAGGGTCAGGGGCAGCTCCGGACTGAGGAATGGCAGCTCCGGACTGAGGGACTGCAGCTCCGGACTGAGGGACTGCAGCTCCGGACTGAGGGACGGCCCATGGCTGGCTGACAGATCTGGCTGCTCATGGCTGGCTAACGGATCTGGCTGCTCATGGCTGGCTAACTGATCTGGCTGCTCATGGCTGGCTGACGGATCTGGCTGCTCATGGCTGGCTGACGGATCTGGCTGCTCATGGCTAGCTGACGGATCTGGCTGCTCATGGCTAGCTGACGGATCTGGCTGCTCATGGCTAGCTGACGGATCTGGCTGCTCATGGCTAGCTGACGGATCTGGCTGCTCATGGCTAGCTGACGGATCTGGCTGCTCATGGCTAGCTGACGGATCTGGCTGCTCATGGCTAGCTGACGGATCTGGCTGCTCATGGCTAGCTGACGGATCTGGCTGCTCATGGCTAGCTGACGGATCTGGCTGCTCATGGCTAGCTGACGGATCTGGCTGCTCATGGCTAGCTGACTGATCTGGCTGCTCATGGCTGGCTGACTGATCTGGCTGCTCCTGTCTGGTTGGCGGCTCTGGCAGATCCTGTCTGGTTGGCGGCTCTGGCAGATCCTGTCTGGTTGGCGGCTCTGGCAGATCCTGTCTGACGGACGGCTCTAGCGGCTCCTGTCTGGCTGGCGGCTCTAGCGGCTCCTGTCTGGCGGACGGCTCAGTGGGCTCATGGCAGACGGGCGGCTTTGCAGGCTCATGGCAGACGGGCGGCTTTGCAGGCTCATTGCAGACGGATGGCTCAGATGGCGCTGGGGAGACGGATGGCTCAGATGGCGCTGGGGAGACGGATGGCTCAGATGGCGCTGGGGAGACGAGCAGTTCAGTCAACGCTGTGCAGACGGCAGACTCCTGCCGGCTGAGGCGCACTGTAGGCCTGGTGCGTGGTGCCGGGACTGGTGGCACCGGGCTGGAGACACGCATCTCAGGGCTAGTGCGGGGAGCAGCAACAGGACGCACAGGACTCTGGGGACACACAGGAGGCTTGGTGCGTGGTTTAGACACTGGTGGTAAAGGGCTGGAGACACGCACCATATAGCTAGTGCGTGGAGGAGGCACTGGTGGTACTGGATTGGGGCGGGGAGGTGGCGCCGGAAATACCGGACCGTGCAGGCGTACTGGCTCCCTTGAACGCCGAGCCTGCCCAACCTTACCTGGTTCTATGCTCCCCGTCGCCTGACCAGTGCGGGGAGGTGGAATAACCCGCACCGGCCTATGTAGGCGAACCGGGGACACCATGCGTAAGGCTGGTGCCATGTACGCCGGCCCGAGGAGACGCACTGGTGACCAGATGCGTTGGGCCGGCTTCATGACATACGGCTCAACGCTCAGTCTAGCCCGGCCGATACGTGGAGCTGAAATGTACCGAACCGGGCTATGCACGCGTACAGGAGACACCGTGCGCTCTACTGCGTAACACGGTGTCTGCCCGTACTCCCGCTCTCCACGGTAAGTACAGGGAGTAGGCGCAGGTTTCCTACCTGACTTCGCCACACTCCCTTTAAGGCCCCCCCCAAGAAATTTTTGGGGTGTACTCACGGGTTTCCAGCCTTGTCTCCGTGCTGCCTCCTCATATCGCCTCCTCTCGGCTTTCGCTGCCTCCAGCTCTTCACGAGGGAGGCGATATTCTCCAGGTTGATCCCAAGGTCCATCTCTTTCCAATTCGTCCTCCCAACTCCAGAGATCCTGTGTAGGTAGGTCCTGTTGCCGCCTTCCATGCCGCTTGGTCCTATGGTGGGTAATTCTGTCACGATCGTGTGGCGGATTAACGGACCAAAATGCAGCTTTTGGAAAATAAGCCATCTTCTTTTATTATAACACGAAGATGAACACGACACAAAAACACTTTAACAAAACAACAAAACAACAAAACGACCGTGAAGCTACAAACGTTGTGCACAAACATACAGGCTACTAACGTTCTTACATAGACAATTACCCACAATCAATGAGAGCCTATGGCTACCCTAAATAAGGCTCCCAATCAGAGACAACCGAAATCAGCTGTCTCTAATTGGGAACTCATTCAGGTAACCATAGACTCTCCTAGATAACTAACCAACATAGACAACGCTAGACATATACACTCAACACAAAACCATCTACTACACCCCATAACCCCTTTACCAAATAAACACCCAAAACCAACAAAACATAAACATTACCCATGTCACACCCTGACCTAACTAAAATAATAAAGAAAACAAAGAATAATAAGGCCAGGGCGTGACAGATAAATATCAGATGTGACAACAAAACAGATCCACACAGAAAGATAAATATCAGGTGTGACAACAAAACAAATCCACACAGAAAGATAAATATCAGGTGTGATAACAAAACAAATCCACACAGAAAGATAAATATCAGGTATTATAAAACAAAATGAATCCACACAGAAAGATAAACATCAGGTATTATAAAACAAAATGAATCCACACAGAAAGATAAACATCATTTTTTATAATACAAAATGAATCCACACCGAAAGATAAACATCAGGTATTATAAAACAAAATGAATCCACACAGAAAGATAAATATCAGGTATTATAAAACAAAATTAATCCACACAGAAAGATAAATATCAGGTATTTTAAAACAAAATGAATCCACACAGAAAGATAAATATCAGGTATTATAAAACAAAATTAATCCACACAGAAAGATAAATATCAGGTATTTTAAAACAAAATGAATCCGCACAGAAAGATAAATATCAGGTATTTTAAAACAAAATGAATCCACACAGAAAGATAAATATCAGGTATTATAAAACAAAATTAATCCACACAGAAAGATAAATATCAGGTATTTTAAAACAAAATTAATCCACACAGAAAGATAAATATCAGGTATTTTAAAACAAAATGAATCCGCACAGAAGAGGCACAGTAAAACACAATATACCTCCTTTATTCAAAAACAGACTCCATCAAATCTGATGCAGCAAAGCTGCAACACACACAATCAGGTAGGAAGGTAAGACCCAGATGCAGACCACGTCGATATAACACATTTTTTAATGATCCAATAGCGTCAGGCAGGCAGGGGTCAGTAAACCAGAGGTGGGGCAATGGTACCGGACAGTTGGCAGGCTCAGGGTAAGCAGAGGTCAAAGGTACAGGTTGGTAGAAAGGCTCAGGGGGTCTCTCTCTCTCTCTCTCTCTCTTTCTCTCTCTCTCTCTCTCTCTGTAACGATAGTCCTCCTCCTCTTCAACCGAAAAGGAGGAGTATTGAGGGAACCAAGGCGCAGCGGATTGTGAAGACATAATGATTTATTAAAGACAAGACGAAAACACGAACTTCACTATAAACTAACAAAATAACAAAACGAAAGTAGACAGTCCTGAACGACGAACTTACATACAACGTGAAGAACGAAATGAACAGACTACATGAAATGAACAAACCGTATACAGTCCCGTATGGTGCAAACATTGACACGGACACAGGAGACAACCACCCACAAACAAACACTGTGAACCGCCTACCTAAATATGACTCTCAATTAGAGGAACGCCAAACACCTGCCTCCAATTGAGAGCCATACCAGGCAACCCTAAACCAACATAGAAACAGACAACATAGAATGCCCACCCAAACTCACGTCCTGACCAACTAACACACAAAACTAAACAGAAAACAGGTCAGGAACATGACATAACCCCCCCCTCAAGATGCGTACTCCGAACGCATCACCAAAAAGTCCAGGGGAGGGTCTGGGTGGGCATCTGACCACGGTGGTGGCTTAGGCTCCGGGCGTGGTTCCCACCCCACCATAATCAATCCCCGCTTCCGTAGCCTCCCCACAATGACCACCCTCCAAATAACCCCACCTAAATTTAGGGGCAACACCAGAATCAAGGACAGCTCTGGGACAAGGTAGCTCAGGACAGAGGGATAGCTTAGGAGAGAGAGGTAGCTCAAGATAAAGAGGTAGCTCAGGATAGAGGGGCAACTCCGGACTGAAGGGCAGCTCCGGACAGAGAGACAGCTCTGGACTGCTGGGCAGTTCTGGGTATCTAGCCTTTTCAGGCTGAAGGGCAGCTCATGGCTGGCTGACGGCTCTCGACGCTCATGGCAGGCTGACGGCTCTCGACGCTCATGGCAGGCTGACGGCTCTCGACGCTCATGGCAGGCTGACGGCTCTCGACGCTCATGGCAGGCTGACGGCTCTCGACGCTCATGGCGCTCTGACGGCTCTCGACGCTCATGGCGCTCTGACGGCTCTCGACGCTCATGGCTCTCTGACGGCTCTGGCTGCTCATGGCTCGCTGGCGGCTCTGGCTGCTCATGGCTCGCTGGCGGCTCTGGCAGATCCTGTCTGGTTGGCGGCTCTGGCAGATCCTGTCTGGTTGGCGGCTCTGGCAGATCCTGTCTGGTTGGCGGCTCTGGCAGATCCTGTCTGGTTGGCGGCTCTGGCAGATCCTGTCTGGCTGACGGCTCTAGCGGCTCCTGTCTGGCTGATGGCTCTAGCGGCTCCTGTCTGGCTGACGGCTCTGTAGGCTCATGGCAGACGGGCGGCTTTGCAGGCTCATGGCAGACGGGCGGCTTTGCAGGCTCCTGGCAGACGGATGGCTCAGATGGCGCTGGGGAGACGGATGGCTCAGATGGCGCTGGGGAGACGGATGGCTCAGATGGCGCTGGGGAGACGGATGGCTCAGATGGCGCTGGTGAGACGGATGGCTCTGGCCGGATATGGCGCACTGTAGACCTGGTGCGTGGTGCCGGAACTGGAGGCACCGTGCTAATGATAAGCACCTTCCTACTAGTGCGGGGAGCAGGGACAGGGCACACTGTATCCTCAAAGCCTACTCTACCCCTGATGCGTGGTACCGGCACTGGTGACGCCGGGCTGAGGACAAGCACATCAGGATTAGTAGGGGGAGAATATATAGTGTGTACAGGGCTCTGGAGACGCACTGGTAGCTTAGTGCGTGGGGCCGGAACTGGAGGCACCGGGCTAGATGCACGCACTACAGGGAGAGTGCGTGGAGGAGGAACAGGGCTCTGGAAATGCACTGGTAGCCTAGTGCGTAATGTAGGCACTGTAGGTACTAGGCTGGGGCGGGGAGGTGGCGCCGGAAATACCGGACCGTGCAGGCGTACTGGCTCTCTTGAGCATTGAGCCTGCCCAACCTTACCTGGTTGAATGCTCCCGGTCGCCCTGCCAGTGCGGCGAGGTGGAATAGCCCGCACTGGGCTATGCAGGCGAACCGGGGAAACCATGCGTAAGGCAGGTGCCATGTATGCCGGCCCGAGGAGACGCACTGGAGACCAGACGCGTTGAGCCGGCCTCATGACACCTGGCTCAATGCCCAATCTCGCCCTACCAGTGCGGGGAGGTGGAATAACCCGCACTGGGCTATGCACACGTACAGGAGACACCGTGCGCTCTACTGCGTAACACGGTGTCTGCCCGTACTCCCGCTCTCCACGGTTAGCCTGGGAAGTGGGCGCAGGTCTCCTACCTGCCCTTGGCCCACAACCCCTTAGCCCCCCCCCCAAGAAATTTTTGGGAATTACTCACGGGCTTTTCGGGCTTCCGTGCAAGACGCGTCCCCTCATAACTCCGGTTCTTCACTCCAGTAGCCTCTGCTCTCCTCAGTGCCTCCACCTGTTCCCATGGGAGGCGATCCCTTCCAGCCAGGATCTCCTCCCATGTGTAGCAACCTTTACCGTCCAATACATCGTCCCAAGTCCATTCCTCCTTCTTGCGCTGTCCCTTACTCCGTTTAAACCGCTGCTTGGCTCTGGATTGGTGGGTGGTTCTGTAACGATAGTCCTCCTCCTCTTCAACCGAAAAGGAGGAGTATTGAGGGAACCAAGGCGCAGCGGATTGTGAAGACATAATGATTTATTAAAGACAAGACGAAAACACGAACTTCACTATAAACTAACAAAATAACAAAACGAAAGTAGACAGTCCTGAACGACGAACTTACATACAACGTGAAGAACGAAATGAACAGACTACATGAAATGAACAAACCGTATACAGTCCCGTATGGTGCAAACATTGACACGGACACAGGAGACAACCACCCACAAACAAACACTGTGAACCGCCTACCTAAATATGACTCTCAATTAGAGGAACGCCAAACACCTGCCTCCAATTGAGAGCCATACCAGGCAACCCTAAACCAACATAGAAACAGACAACATAGAATGCCCACCCAAACTCACGTCCTGACCAACTAACACACAAAACTAAACAGAAAACAGGTCAGGAACATGACATAACCCCCCCCTCAAGATGCGTACTCCGAACGCATCACCAAAAAGTCCAGGGGAGGGTCTGGGTGGGCATCTGACCACGGTGGTGGCTTAGGCTCCGGGCGTGGTTCCCACCCCACCATAATCAATCCCCGCTTCCGTAGCCTCCCCACAATGACCACCCTCCAAATAACCCCACCTAAATTTAGGGGCAACACCAGAATCAAGGACAGCTCTGGGACAAGGTAGCTCAGGACAGAGGGATAGCTTAGGAGAGAGAGGTAGCTCAAGATAAAGAGGTAGCTCAGGATAGAGGGGCAACTCCGGACTGAAGGGCAGCTCCGGACAGAGAGACAGCTCTGGACTGCTGGGCAGTTCTGGGTATCTAGCCTTTTCAGGCTGAAGGGCAGCTCATGGCTGGCTGACGGCTCTCGACGCTCATGGCAGGCTGACGGCTCTCGACGCTCATGGCAGGCTGACGGCTCTCGACGCTCATGGCAGGCTGACGGCTCTCGACGCTCATGGCAGGCTGACGGCTCTCGACGCTCATGGCGCTCTGACGGCTCTCGACGCTCATGGCGCTCTGACGGCTCTCGACGCTCATGGCTCTCTGACGGCTCTGGCTGCTCATGGCTCGCTGGCGGCTCTGGCTGCTCATGGCTCGCTGGCGGCTCTGGCAGATCCTGTCTGGTTGGCGGCTCTGGCAGATCCTGTCTGGTTGGCGGCTCTGGCAGATCCTGTCTGGTTGGCGGCTCTGGCAGATCCTGTCTGGTTGGCGGCTCTGGCAGATCCTGTCTGGCTGACGGCTCTAGCGGCTCCTGTCTGGCTGATGGCTCTAGCGGCTCCTGTCTGGCTGACGGCTCTGTAGGCTCATGGCAGACGGGCGGCTTTGCAGGCTCATGGCAGACGGGCGGCTTTGCAGGCTCCTGGCAGACGGATGGCTCAGATGGCGCTGGGGAGACGGATGGCTCAGATGGCGCTGGGGAGACGGATGGCTCAGATGGCGCTGGGGAGACGGATGGCTCAGATGGCGCTGGTGAGACGGATGGCTCTGGCCGGATATGGCGCACTGTAGACCTGGTGCGTGGTGCCGGAACTGGAGGCACCGTGCTAATGATAAGCACCTTCCTACTAGTGCGGGGAGCAGGGACAGGGCACACTGTATCCTCAAAGCCTACTCTACCCCTGATGCGTGGTACCGGCACTGGTGACGCCGGGCTGAGGACAAGCACATCAGGATTAGTAGGGGGAGAATATATAGTGTGTACAGGGCTCTGGAGACGCACTGGTAGCTTAGTGCGTGGGGCCGGAACTGGAGGCACCGGGCTAGATGCACGCACTACAGGGAGAGTGCGTGGAGGAGGAACAGGGCTCTGGAAATGCACTGGTAGCCTAGTGCGTAATGTAGGCACTGTAGGTACTAGGCTGGGGCGGGGAGGTGGCGCCGGAAATACCGGACCGTGCAGGCGTACTGGCTCTCTTGAGCATTGAGCCTGCCCAACCTTACCTGGTTGAATGCTCCCGGTCGCCCTGCCAGTGCGGCGAGGTGGAATAGCCCGCACTGGGCTATGCAGGCGAACCGGGGAAACCATGCGTAAGGCAGGTGCCATGTATGCCGGCCCGAGGAGACGCACTGGAGACCAGACGCGTTGAGCCGGCCTCATGACACCTGGCTCAATGCCCAATCTCGCCCTACCAGTGCGGGGAGGTGGAATAACCCGCACTGGGCTATGCACACGTACAGGAGACACCGTGCGCTCTACTGCGTAACACGGTGTCTGCCCGTACTCCCGCTCTCCACGGTTAGCCTGGGAAGTGGGCGCAGGTCTCCTACCTGCCCTTGGCCCACAACCCCTTAGCCCCCCCCCAAGAAATTTTTGGGAATTACTCACGGGCTTTTCGGGCTTCCGTGCAAGACGCGTCCCCTCATAACTCCGGTTCTTCACTCCAGTAGCCTCTGCTCTCCTCAGTGCCTCCACCTGTTCCCATGGGAGGCGATCCCTTCCAGCCAGGATCTCCTCCCATGTGTAGCAACCTTTACCGTCCAATACATCGTCCCAAGTCCATTCCTCCTTCTTGCGCTGTCCCTTACTCCGTTTAAACCGCTGCTTGGCTCTGGATTGGTGGGTGGTTCTGTAACGATAGTCCTCCTCCTCTTCAACCGAAAAGGAGGAGTATTGAGGGAACCAAGGCGCAGCGGATTGTGAAGACATAATGATTTATTAAAGACAAGACGAAAACACGAACTTCACTATAAACTAACAAAATAACAAAACGAAAGTAGACAGTCCTGAACGACGAACTTACATACAACGTGAAGAACGAAATGAACAGACTACATGAAATGAACAAACCGTATACAGTCCCGTATGGTGCAAACATTGACACGGACACAGGAGACAACCACCCACAAACAAACACTGTGAACCGCCTACCTAAATATGACTCTCAATTAGAGGAACGCCAAACACCTGCCTCCAATTGAGAGCCATACCAGGCAACCCTAAACCAACATAGAAACAGACAACATAGAATGCCCACCCAAACTCACGTCCTGACCAACTAACACACAAAACTAAACAGAAAACAGGTCAGGAACATGACACTCTCTCTCTCTCTCTCTCTCTCTCTCTCTCTCTCTCTCTCTCTCTCTCTCTCTCTCTCTCTCTATATATATATAAAAATATATAAAAATATATATATTACCTAGCTACTGATCCTTTTGTACTCTAATGTTGTGGTACACACATTTACTCTGTCCATTTTAATATACATTTATGAAATAAACATTTATTTCCACTTAATGTTTATTATCAGTTTGTAATTATCTTTCAAATCAATAAATATGTGTTGCAGTGCATTCAATAAAATATGTTACAATGTTATTGTCATGAAAGTAGTATTTATTTTAAATAATCACTATTTTACAGCATATTACAAAATAATTTGGAGAAAAAACATACGTACAGTACATTTTGTTAGACACATAAAGAAAGAGTAAATGTGGCTATTGCATGTTTGCTTGTGTGTGTATGTAGGTGTGTGTGTGTGTGTGTGTGTGTGTGTGTGTGTGTGTGTGTGTGTGTGTGTGTGTGTGTGTGTGTGTGTGTGTGTGTGTGTGTGTGTGTGTGTGTGTGTGTGTGTGTGTGTGTGTGTGTGTGTGTGTGTGTGTGTGCCTGTTTGTGACCGCGGGGGAGCAATACTTTCCGTGTGGATTACCCTTCCTCTTACATCCTCTGACTGACTGACTGGCTGACTGGCTGGCTGGCTGACTGACCACCATTCTGCAAGTTCAGCACTGTGGGGGGAGTGTCAATGTTCATTGTGATCTTTAAGTTGACATAACTAATTCATTCCTAAAAAATGCCCCAGTAAATACTATACATATATTTTTTAAAGACCACAAAAACAAACTCATTAAAAAAGGGGAAAAAACAACATATATCATGTATACGGGATATGTACTAGTACCGTTGTGTAATGTGTATCTGTATTTCTGATGTAACACTGCTTACAAAACTATGATGTAAAATGGATGAATAATGTATATGTAACATAATAGCTGTAAGAAGATAAAATATCAAACAAGGTTACCTTTGTCCTACGTATAAAACATAAAAACACCGCCTTGGAGCGGCAGGTAGCCTAGTGGTTAGAGGCAGGTAGCCTAGTGGTTAGAGGCAGGTAGCCTAGTGGTTAGAGGCATGTAGCCTAGTGGTTAGAGGCAGGTAGCCTAGTGGTTAGAGGCATGTAGCCTAGTGGTTAGAGGCAGGTAACCTAGTGGTTAGAGGCAGGTAGCCTAGTGGTTAGAGGCAGGTAGCCTAGTGGTTAGAGGCATGTAGCCTAGTGGTTAGAGGCAGGTAGCCTAGTGGTTAGAGGCAGGTAGCCTAGTGGTTAGAGGCAGGTAGCCTAGTGGTTAGAGGCATGTAGCCTAGTGGTTAGAGGCAGGTAGCCTAGTGGTTAGAGGCAGGTAGCCTAGTGGTTAGAGGCAGGTAGCCTAGTGGTTAGAGGCAGGTAGCCTAGTGGTTAGAGGCAGGTAGCCTAGTGGTTAGAGGCAGGTAGCCTAGTGGTTAGAGGCAGGTAGCCTAGTGGTTAGAGGCAGGTAGCCTAGTGGTTAGAGGCAGGTAGCCTAGTGGTTAGAGACAGGTAGCCTAGTGGTTAGAGGCAGGTAACCTAGTGGTTAGAGGCAGGTAGCCTAGTGGTTAGAGGCAGGTAGCCTAGTGGTTAGAGGCAGGTAGCCTAGTGGTTAGAGGCAGGTAGCCTAGTGGTTAGAAGCAGGTAGCCTAGTGGTTAGAGGCAGGTAGCCTAGTGGTTAGAGGCAGGTAGCCTAGTGGTTAGAGGCAGGTAGCCTAGTGGTTAGAGGCAGGTAGCCTAGTGGTTAGAAGCAGGTAGCCTAGTGGTTAGAGGCAGGTAGCCTAGTGGTTAGAGGCAGGTAGCCTAGTGGTTAGAGGGAGGTAGCCTAGTGGTTAGAGGCAGGTAGCCTAGTGGTTAGAAGCAGGTAGCCTAGTGGTTAGAGGCAGGTAGCCTAGTGGTTAGAGGCAGGTAGCCTAGTGGTTAGAGGCAGGTAGCCTAGTGGTTAGAGGCAGGTAGCCTAGTGGTTAGAAGCAGGTAGCCTAGTGGTTAGAGGCAGGTAGCCTAGTGGTTAGAGGCAGGTAGCCTAGTGGTTAGAGGCAGGTAGCCTAGTGGTTAGAGGCAGGTAGCCTAGTGGTTAGAGGCAGGTAGCCTAGTGGTTAGAGGGAGGTAGCCTAGTGGTTAGAGGCAGGTAGCCTAGTGGTTAGAAGCAGGTAGCCTAGTGGTTAGAGGCAGGTAGCCTAGTGGTTAGAGGCAGGTAGCCTAGTGGTTAGAGGCAGGTAGCCTAGTGGTTAGAGGCAGGTAGCCTAGTGGTTAGAGGCAGGTAGCCTAGTGGTTAGAGGCAGGTAGCCTAGTGGTTAGAGGTAGGTAGCCTAGTGTTTAGAGGCAGGTAGCCTAGTGGTTAGAGGTAGAGGCATGTAGCCTAGTGGTTAGCGCGTTGGACTAGTATCCGAAAGGTTGCAAGATCAAATCCCTGAGCTGACAAGGTAAAAATCTGTCGTTCTGCCCCTGAACAAGCCAGTTAACCCACTGTTCTTAGGCCGTCATTGAAAATAAGAATTTGTTCCTAATTGATACGCCTAGTTAAATAAAGGTAAAAAAACCTGTCCTAGTCCAATACCACTCTACTGTACCTACCACTCCCTACAGACACATGCACTCTTTCTACACTTGTTTTGTACAGTCCACCTGCAGGTAAACAGACAATTCTATTTTGTTCCTGAAAATGGACTACGCTGTGTGTGTGCATGTGTGCGTGTGTGCGTGAGTGAGTGTTTGCGGCTGACACTCTTGCCCCTTCCTGCCGCTGGAGTGAGGATAAACACAGTCGGCCTGTGGCAGTGATATCTGTGTATGAGTGTGTCTACCTGTGGCAGTGATATCTGTGTATGAGTGTGTCTACCTGTGGTGGTGATATCTGTGTATGAGTGTGTCTACCTGTGGTGGTGATATCTGTGTATGAGTGTGTCTACCTGTGGCAGTGATATCTGTGTATGAGTGTGTCTACCTGTGGTGGTGATATCTGTGTATGAGTGTGTCTACCTGTGGTGGTGATATCTGTGTATGAGTGTGTCTACCTGTGGCAGTGATATCTGTGTATGAGTGTGTCTACCTGTGGCAGTGATATCTGTGTATGAGTGTGTCTACCTGTGGCAGTGATATCTGTGTATGAGTGTGTCTACCTGTGGTGGTGATATCTGTGTATGAGTGTGTCTACCTGTGGTGGTGATATCTGTGTATGAGTGTGTCTACCTGTGGTGGTGATATCTGTGTATGAGTGTGTCTACCTGTGGCAGTGATATCTGTGTATGAGTGTGTCCACCTGTGGCAGTGATATCTGTGTATGAGTGTGTCTACCTGTGGTGGTGATATCTGTGTATGAGTGTGTCTACCTGTGGTGGTGATATCTGTGTATGAGTGTGTCTACCTGTGGCAGTAATATCTGTGTATGAGTGTGTCTACCTCTGGCAGTGGTATCTGTATATGAGTGTGTCTACATGTGGCAGTGATATCTGTGTATGAGTGTGTCTGCCAGTGGTGGTGATATCTGTGTATGAGTGTGTCTACCTGTGGTGGTGATATCTGTGTATGAGTGTGTTTACCTGTGGTGGTGATATCTGTGTATGAGTGTGTCTACCTGTGTTGGTGATATCTGTGTATGAGTGTGTCTACCTGTGGTGGTGATATCTGTGTATGAGTGTGTCTACCTGTGGTGGTGATATCTGTGTATGAGTGTGTCTACCTGTGGTGGTGATATCTGTGTATGAGTGTGTCTGCCAGTGGTGGTGATATCTGTGTATGAGTGTGTCTACCTGTGGTGGTGATATCTGTGTATGAGTGTGTCTACCTGTGGTGGTGATATCTGTGTATGAGTGTGTCTACCTGTGGCAGTGATATCTGTGTATGAGTGTGTCTACCTGTGGCAGTGATATCTGTGTATGAGTGTGTCTACCTGTGGCAGTGATATCTGTGTATGAGTGTGTCTGCCAGTGATGGTGATATCTGTGTATGAGTGTGTTTACCTGTGGTGGTGATATCTGTGTATGAGTGTGTCCACCTGTGGCAGTGATATCTGTGTATGAGTGTGTCTACCTGTGGTGGTGATATCTGTGTATGAGTGTGTCTACCTGTGGTGGTGATATCTGTGTATGAGTGTGTCTACCTGTGGTGGTGATATCTGTGTATGAGTGTGTCTGCCAGTGGTGATGATATCTGTGTATGAGTGTGTCTACCTGTGGTGGTGATATCTGTCTATGAGTGTGTCTGCCAGTGGTGGTGATATCTGTGTATGAATGTGTCTGCCAGTGGTGGTGATATCTGTGTATGAGTGTGTCTACCTGTGGTGGTGATATCTGTGTATGAGTGTGTCTACCTGTGGCAGTGATATCTGTGTATGAGTGTGTCTGCCAGTGATGGTGAAATCTGTGTATGAGTGTGTTTACCTGTGGTGGTGATATCTGTGTATGAGTGTGTCCACCTGTGGCAGTGATATCTGTGTATGAGTGTGTCTACCTGTGGTGGTGATATCTGTGTATGAGTGTGTCTACCTGTGGTGGTGATTTCTGTGTATGAGTGTGTCTACCTGTGGTGGTGATATCTGTGTATGAGTGTGTCTGCCAGTGGTGGTGATATCAGTGTATGAGTGTGTCTACCTGTGGTGGTGATATCTGTGTATGAGTGTGTCTACCTGTGGTGGTGATATCTGTGTATGAGTGTGTCTACCTGTGGCAGTGATATCTGTGTATGAGTGTGTCTACCTGTGGCAGTGATATCTGTGTATGAGTGTGTCTGCCAGTGATGGTGATATCTGTGTATGAGTGTGTTTACCTGTGGTGGTGATATCTGTGTATGAGTGTGTCCACCTGTGGCAGTGATATCTGTGTATGAGTGTGTCTACCTGTGGTGGTGATATCTGTGTATGAGTGTGTCTACCTGTGGTGGTGATATCTGTGTATGAGTGTGTCTACCTGTGGTGGTGATATCTGTGTATGAGTGTGTCTGCCAGTGGTGATGATATCTGTGTATGAGTGTGTCTACCTGTGGTGGTGATATCTGTCTATGAGTGTGTCTGCCAGTGGTGGTGATATCTGTGTATGAATGTGTCTGCCAGTGGTGGTGATATCTGTGTATGAGTGTGTCTACCTGTGGTGGTGATATCTGTGTATGAGTGTGTCTACCTGTGGCAGTGATATCTGTGTATGAGTGTGTCTGCCAGTGATGGTGATATCTGTGTATGAGTGTGTTTACCTGTGGTGGTGATATCTGTGTATGAGTGTGTCCACCTGTGGCAGTGATATCTGTGTATGAGTGTGTCTACCTGTGGTGGTGATATCTGTGTATGAGTGTGTCTACCTGTGGTGGTGATATCTGTGTATGAGTGTGTCTACCTGTGGTGGTGATATCTGTGTATGAGTGTGTCTGCCAGTGGTGGTGATATCAGTGTATGAGTGTGTCTACCTGTGGTGGTGATATCTGTGTATGAGTGTGTCTACCTGTGGTGGTGATATCTGTGTATGAGTGTGTCTACCTGTGGCAGTGATATCTGTGTATGAGTGTGTCTACCTGTGGCAGTGATATCTGTGCATGAGTGTGTCTACCTGTGGCAGTGATATCTGTGTATGAGTGTGTCTGCCAGTGACGGTGATATCTGTGTATGAGTGTGTTTACCTGTGGTGGTGATATCTGTGTATGAGTGTGTTTACCTGTGGTGGTGATATCTGTGTATGAGTGTGTCCACCTGTGGCAGTGATATCTGTGTATGAATGTGTCAACCTGTGGCAGTGATATCTGTGTATGAGTGTGTCTACCTGTGGCAGTGATATCTGTGTATGAGTGTGTCTGCCAGTGGTGGTGATATCTGTGTATGAGTGTGTCTACCTGTGGTGGTGATATCTGTGTATGAGTGTGTCTACCTGTGGTGGTGATATCTGTGTATGAGTGTGTCTACCTGTGGTGGTGATATCTGTGTATGAGTGTGTCTACCTGTGGTGGTGATATCTGTGTATGAGTGTGTCTACCTGTGGTGGTGATATCTGTGTATGAGTGTGTCTACCTGTGGTGGTGATATCTGTGTATGAGTGTGTCTGCCAGTGGTGGTGATATCTGTGTATGAGTGTGTCTACCTTTGGTGGTGATATCTGTGTATGAGTGTGTCTACCTGTGGTGGTGATATCTGTGTATGAGTGTGTCTACCTGTGGCAGTGATATCTGTGTATGAGTGTGTCTACCTGTGGCAGTGATATCTGTGTATGAGTGTGTCTACCTGTGGCAGTGATATCTGTGTATGAGTGTGTCTACCTGTGGCAGTGATATCTGTGTATGAGTGTTTCTGCCAGTGATGGTGATATCTGTGTATGAGTGTGTTTACCTGTGGTGGTAATATCTGTGTATGAGTGTGTCCACCTGTGGCAGTGATATCTGTGTATGAGTGTGTCTACCTGTGGTGGTGATATCTGTGTATGAGTGTGTCTACCTGTGGTGGTGATATCTGTGTATGAGTGTGTCTACCTGTGGCCGTGATATCTGTATATGAGTGTGTTTACCTGTGGTGGTGATATCTGTGTATGAGTGTGTCTACCTGTGGCAGTGATATCTGTGTATGAGTGTGTCTGCCAGTGATGGTGATATCTGTGTATGAGTGTGTTTACCTGTGGTGGTGATATCTGTGTATGAGTGTGTCCACCTGTGGCAGTGATATCTGTGTATGAGTGTGTCTACCTGTGGTGTTGATATCTGTGTATGAGTGTGTCTACCTGTGGCAGTGATATCTGTGTATGAGTGTGTCTACCTGTGGCAGTGATATCTGTGTATGAGTGTGTCTGCCAGTGATGGTGATATCTGTGTATGAGTGTGTTTACCTGTGGTGGTGATATCTGTGTATGAGTGTGTCCACCTGTGGCAGTGATATCTGTGTATGAGTGTGTCTACCTGTGGTGTTGATATCTGTGTATGAGTGTGTCTACCTGTGGCAGTGATATCTGTGTATGAGTGTGTCTACCTGTGGCAGTGATATCTGTGTATGAGTGTGTCTTCCAGTGGTGGTGATATATGTGTATGAGTGTGTTTACCTGTGGTGGTGATATCTGTGTATGAGTTTGTCTACCTCTGGCAGTGATATCTGTGTATGAGTGTGTCTGCCAGTGGTGGTGATATCTGTGTATGAGTGTGTCTACCTGTGGCAGTAATATCTGTGTATGAGTGTGTCTACCTATGGAAGTGATATCTGTGTATGAGTGTGTTTACCTGTGGTGGTGATACGTCTGTAACAAGACGAATATGATGTAGAGGAGGTTGTCGGCAGGGCTAAAGGCAATAAGTTGGCTGAGAACTGAGAATAGTGTAAATTGAGTACATTTGTCTAGTCCAGCTCTGGCTAATGTGATCATGTAGCCATGCAACACAGCCTGATGATAGGGCTGTCTGTAACACAGCATGATGATAGGCCTGTCTGTAACACAGCATGACGATACGGCTGTCTGTAACACAGCATGACGATAGGCCTGTCTGTAACACAGCATGACAATAGGCCTGTCTGTAACACAGCATGACGATAGGCCTGTCTGTAACACAGCATGACGATAGGCCTGTCTGTAACACAGCATGACGATACGCCTGTCTGTAACAGAGCATGACGATAAGCCTGCCTATCTCTCGCCGTGTCACGGTGGGGAGAATGGATTACTATGCTGCTGATATCTAACACACTCTTAATTTCAGACCCCTGCGCTTGCAGACGTGCAAACACATACACACACACATGAACATGCACACACACATTCAAACACACCTAGAAAAACATTGTCACACACGTTATCAAACATTGAAACAATCTCACGAACCCATATGTTCATACAGTAACTCTCTTTCTCTCACTCTCTCATTCCCTCTCTCTGCCTCTATCCCTTCACAACACACCACATACAGTGAGAGAAAGAGAAAACCCTTATTCAAGGTTTCAAAGACCTCTCTGATGAGGATAGGCTACCAGTCCTGTTGGGGGAGGACGCAGAGAGCTGTGGGATGGCAGCGCACTACATTGCTGCCTGCCATAAGTTGGCAATATGTACATTGTTACGTCATGCCAATAAAGCAAATTTAATTGAATTGAATTTTGAGAGAGAGAGAGAGAGAGAGAGAGAGAGAGAGAGAGAGAGAGAGAGAGAGAGAGAGAGAGAGAGAGAGAGAGAGAGAGAGAGAGAGAGAGAGAGAGAAAGAGAGAAAGAGAGAGAGGAGAGAGCTTTAATTCAGTGTTGTCCAGACCAGAATAAATTGACAACGGTCCTCTGAAGCTCTTGTATCAGACCCTTTGGTGGCTGCAAAATCATTAGTCTGTGCCACAGGGTAGAGGCAGCAAGATTATTAGCTACCAGGACCCTTCCCCTATAAGACAGCTGGGGCAGCACCCATTTCCATCTTGACAGTCTGGCACACACTTTCTCCAATACAACCAGTTATTTTTCTGAAAAACATTGGAGCCTAGAAAATCCCCCAAAGTCTTCATCCCATCTCTGCCCCACTGAAGCACCCCTGGTAACCGTGGAGCGGACCCCATCTGAAGCCCCCCTGGTAACCGTGGAGCGGACCCCATCTGAAGCCCCCCTGGTAACCTTGGAGCGGACCCCAACTGAAGCCCCTCTGGTAACTGTGGAGTGGACCCCATCTGAAGCCCCCCTGGTAACCGTGGAGCGGACCCCATCTGAAGCCCCCCTGGTAACCGTGGAGCGGACCCCATCTGAAGCCCCCCTGGTAACCGTGGAGCGGACCCCATCTGAAGCCCCCCTGGTAACCGTGGAGCGGACCCCAACTGAGGCTGACCTGCCCACAGCGCTTCACTCTTTCCCCAATTGACTGTAGCTGAGGAGGCCCCCTCATACACCTTTAAAGTGTTTGAGAGAACCTTAACATCCTCACCCCCTGTAATAAAAACTGTCACGTCATCTGCATACGCAGACAGTGCTATCGTGGGACCCTTCATTACACCTGTCACAGAGAAACCAGTAAGCTTCGCTCTTAAAAAACAAAGCATTGGTTCAATCGCCAGACTATATAACTGGACAGGGATGGGGCAACTCAAACCACCCCCCCACCTTCACCATACACGAGGCCCCAGCATACAGTAAATTCATCCAAGACAAAAAAACATCCCCAAACCCAAAGGCTTTCATCGTTTTCAACAAGTACTGGTGGTCCACGCGGTCAAAAGCCTTCTCCTGATCCAAAGAAAGTAAACCCACATTTACATCAGACAGTTTACAAATGTCTAGAACATCTCTTATCAGAAACACGTTGTCAACAATTGAGCGATCAGGTACACAGTAGGACTGGTCCTTGTGGACCAACAATCCCAGATACTCTTTTAATCTGTTTGAGAGACATTTAGAAACTATTTTATATTCTGCACACAGCAAAGCAACAGGTCTCCAATTTTTTATGAGCCAAATCCCCCTTTTTTGGCAACAGTGAAAGCACCGCACGTTGACATGATACAGGAAGAGAACCCTCATGAAAAGATTCACAAAAATCCTCCCCAATAGACCCCCAAAAGTGCTTATAGAACTCAGATGGTAAACCATCAATGCCAGGGGCTCGGCCTGATGAGAGCTGCATAACTGCTGTGGACAGCTCTTGCAGTGTAATGTCAGAGTCCAATGCGACTCTCTGCTCAGGTCCCAATTGAGGAAGACCGTGTAACAACGGTTCAGTACACAGAGTCACAATCCTCCGCCTTATAGAGGGCAGAGTAGAAATCCACGGCATGTTGACGCATTTCACCGTCATTCGTGGTCACCTTCCCATCAGGGAGACGAAGGCAGACCATCTGTTTACGTTGCAATGTACACTGTCCTAGGTTTTTTTTGTAAACGCTAGGAGCATCCATATCCTTGAGGGAAGTGAAACAAAACCTAATCAAGGCACACTTCACTCTTTCACGCAGAAACAACCTCAGTTCATGTCTCTTGTCCTGTATGTTCATGACTAGTCCAGGGTCGTTCTGAGTGAGCAGCTTCAATTCAATAGATTTGATGTCCTGTTCAAGGGCCTTGATAGTCTCTTTAACTTCAATTTGAGACAGCAGTATACTGTTGACAAAATAATCGTATTTGGGCCTTCCCAACCTCCCACCATTGTCTCAAGGACTCAAAATTCCCTTTTGTAACCCTCCATTTTTCCCAAAACAACAAAAACTTTTCAAAAAAACATGACATCATGTAACAATGTAACATTAAAATACCAGTAAGGTGATGACCTTCGTGGACAGGACAAGTGAATATCAACAGTAAAAATACGGTGATCAGAGAAACCCACAGGAGTGATGTCACACCTTCCAACCCTACTACAGTTTTGATCAGATACGTACAACCTGTCTAACCTTCACACCCTACTACAGTAGTGATCAGATACGTACAACCTGTCTACACTTCCAACCCTACTACAGTATTGCTCAGATACATACAACCTGTCTAACCTTGCTGCACTGACACGACCTTCATTAACTTTTAGCCATGTGTACTGCCTAACTTTTGTATTCCTTACTCTCCACACATCAGAAAGCTCAAACTCAGTTAATAGACCAGACAGGAAAGTGGCTGACCGCAGGTGAGGTTCTTCAGCGGTGCGATCAACAGTAAAATCCACTGTACAGTTCCAGTCCCCCCCTAAAACCATACACCACATTGGTCACACTGTCTAAAGGTTTCCTTGACTTTATCAAAACCAACAATACACTCTGTACCCTCATTAGGAGCATAAATATAAAAAAAATATACATAAAAAAAACACAACATCCACCTTGACCAATAAAACCCGACCCTTGACAATCTCTGTAGATATCACAGTCACCCCTAACCCTGAGGAAAACAAGATTGCCACCCCAGAACTGAAATTAGTACCATGACTGAGTATACGCTGCCCCTCCCACCACATACCCCAGTCAACCTCATTTTCCTCATCACTGTGTCTCCTGTAGAAAAACTACATTAAGCCTTTTCTGTTGTATTACTTCTAACACCCAAGTCCTCTTATTCCTGTCCCTTCCCCCATGAATATTGAGAGAACCTACCCTTAGTACCTCCATATAGAAAAGAGAAAAGAAAAGCAGAAGATACCACAGAGAAACCAAAGAGAAAAAAGACACCCTATGAAGCATGATCATCATCATTATTTAAATTTTCTCTTATTAACCTGACCACGTTTCCCACCACCTTTTGCTGCTGTAACAGCAGTAACAAATTTCCTCAAGCGAAACCGCTTCTTCTCACTAAACTGGTCTAACCCCACCGTCTTCTGTAACATCACAGCTGACCTCACAAACTTATCAACATCAAAATAATCTGCCAATTTGACAGATTTCCCAGAAGTCTGATCCAAAAACTAATTTACCTCCTCTAGATCGTAAATTGAGTCCTCACCAGCTGCTATCATATCAAAAGAGATATCCATTTCCTTCTCCTGATCCTCCTCAGCTGAGGCCACAGACCACTGACTCCCCTCTACCACATCCCTTTCAACACTCCCCAATTGCACCCCATAACTCGTACCAGGCATCTTCTCCACTACCTGGGAGACTAGCCCCACCTGAACCCCATTACTCGTAGTGGGCATCTCCTCCACTACCTGGGAGCTCCACATGAACCCCCTCCTGTAACCCATTACTCGTAGTGGGCATCTCCTCCACTACCTGGGAGACTAGCTCCACATGAACCCCCTCCTGTACCCCATTACTCGTAGTGGGCATCTCCTCCACTACCTGGGAGCCTAGTTCCACATGAACCCCCTCCTGTATCCCATTACTCATAGTGGGCATCTCCTCCACTACCTGGGACATTAGCTCCACATGAATCCCCTCTTGTACCCCAGCACTCGTACTGGGCACCTCCTCACCAGTCTGAGGAACTGGCTCTTCAGATCAATCCTTACCTTCTACAACAATATTTTCCTGCTGCATAACATTTCCCTCTAATACAAGTTGCAACTCCGTGCCCTCAACACGGATAACTTGTTCCTCAGCAACAGGTGCTTGTGGCTGCTCAACCACTGTCGGCCCACCTCTCCCTACATCAGTGGGCCCAGGCGTTACGAGGACCACCTGCACCCCTCCCTCTGTCTTCTCCCTTTTCGGGCAAGCATGTCGCTTATGGCCAACATCCCCACACTCAAAACACCATTGACTACCCGTACTAGCATAAGCCATATACAGTCTATTGTCATACTTGACTTTAAACGATAACTCTAAAGTCTGCTCCGGTGAGTCCAAAAACATAAACACCTGTCGCCGAAACGACATAACCTGTTTCAACGCCGGGTGTTTCCAACCCAACGGAACAACCTTAATTGAACTTGCAAACTTCCCAAAGCGCAATAACTCGCGCTCCAATAGCTCATTTGGAATAAACGGCGGTACATTTGAAATCGTTACCCTTGTTGACGGACAAAAAAGCGGCGTAACTTGAATAAACATTCCTTTAAGAAGTACTCCATGCTCAACCATACGATCAACAAGGCGCTCTTCTTTAAGAAAAACCACCACCGCTTTTTTCATCCGTGACGCATAAGCAACATTCTCATATCCTACCTTCTCTCCTACGGCGACCAGAAACTCCTCCACCGTGACAGTAGCTTCAGTAACACACCTAAAGCCGTGCCGAAGTGACAGGGACGGCATCCCCATTCGGGCTGCCATCCCTGCCAAAATCAGGGTAATTTCGACACGAAAAACAAAATACTTAATTATACCACAACAAACATTTAAATAATAACCGTAATCATGCACAGAAGAAAACAAAAAATGCCACCAAGAATGAGAAAACCGAAAGTTCTGAATATCTAACTCTACACAACACACGCACTCCTACGTCATACAATTCCCAGCATGCACCAAACACTCCCAGCATGCAGAGAGAGAGAGAGAGAGAGAGAGAGAGAGAGACACAACCAGAATAAGTGAACCAGCACTCCCACAGCAGGTCTCAGTCATTCCAGATCAGACCAACCGTAAAGTATTGTTCTTCAGGCCATCAGGCGAGAGTGATGGAACATGGAGTTGTGTTCAGTGTGAGAGATGATATGATGGTGCACTGGTATGTCTCTGTGTGTGTGTGTGTGTGTGTGTGTGTGTGTGTGTGTGTGTGTGTGTGTGTGTGTGTGTGTGTGTGTGTGTGTGTGTGTGTGTGTGTGAGAAGGCAGTTAGCTTCCCTGTGGAACAGCACACTGCGTCTTGTGCGACCTCTCTGACAGATCCTGCATCGCCATCCCCAACACCTCTGTTTCTCCCTCTGCTCCATTCTCCTTTCATCATTTCTCTATTCCCCCTCTAGCAGGGTCTCTCTTCTTCCAGACCTCCTCACATCCACTGTTCCCTCTCTCTCTCTCTTCAGCACTGGGGATAATTTACATCCATGATGCCTCGTCATTACCCCTGCCCCACTTGATCTATCACCCAGCACCTAGCTGCACCACAGGGCCTACTCTAGCTCCACTATAGAACCTATTCTACCTCCACCGTAGGCCCTGGTCCAACTCTATCACTGGGCCAAGTCAGCCTCAACTATATGGGGCTAGTTAGCCTTAATCACAGAGCATGTTCAACCTCAATCACGGGGCCTAGTTCTGCTCTACTAGCCCATTGTTCCTCTTCTCTCCTCCGCTCTCCTCTGCTCAACTCTCCTCCCTTTAACCCCCATATCTCCCAGGCAGACAGTAGCAGTAGCTATATGTTATGTGATATGAGATAAGAGTATCTGTATTGAGTGTGAGGGGTGCTCAGGGTTAAGTCCCTCTCTGCTGCTCTGCGCTAACTAAAGAATCATGCATGCAAGCGCGGTGGAGGGGGACTTAATAATATGAAAGAACATTGATTTTCCGGAACGAGATCCTTCTTTGATAACGTATTAGTAGAGAAGGGGAAAATGTTGTGAATCTTCATTAAAGGGTCTTTGATATGCGCTGGGATAATCGCAGAGCGAGAGAAGGAATGAAAAATGAACAGAGAGGAGAGAAGACCTCTACATTAAGAGAGAGAGAACGCACCAAGATGCCAGGATTTAAGGAGGAAAGAAATGCTAATAAGAAAGAAAATGGATTTCTTCCCCTCTATAAAATGAGATATAAATTAGATGAAGGTGAGGATTCACTGACTTCATTATATTATGTCTTACATTATTCAAAAACGTGGTATTTATGTCAGATTTTTGCTTCAATACTGTTTGAGAGAAGAGCAAACAGTGGGATTAAACAGTGAGAGAGAGAGAGAGAGAGAGAGAGAGAGAGAGAGAGAGAGAGAGAGAGAGAGAGAGAGAGAGAGAGAGAGAGAGAGAGAGAGACAGAAAGAGGTACATACAGAGAGAGAGAGAGAGAGAGAGAGAGACAGAAACAGAGAGACAGAGAAAGACAGAGAGAGAGAGAAAGAGATACAGACAGAGAGAGAGAGAGAGAGACAGAGAGAGAGAGAGAGAGAGAGAGAGAGAGACAGAGAGACAGAAAGAGATACAGACAGAGAGAGAGAGAGAGAGACAGAAAGAGAGAGACATAGAGAGAGAGAGACAGAGAGAGACAGAGAAAGACAGAGAGGGCGAGAGAGAGAGTATGAGACAGAGAGAGACAGAGCGAGAGAGCGAGAGAGACAGAGAGAGACAGAGAGCGTGAGAGAGAGAGAGAGAGCGAGACAGAGAGAGAGAGACGGAGCGAGAGAGAGAGAGAGAACGAGCGAGAGAGAGAGAGAGAGAAAGAGCGAGAGAGAGAGAGAAAGACAGAGAGAGAGAGAGAGCAAGAGAGAGAGAGACAGAGAGAGAGAGAGGGAGCGAGAGAGAGAGAGAGAGAGAGAGAGAGAGAGAGAGAGAGAGAGAGAGAGAGCGAGACAGAGAGACTAATATTAGCTGTATTATATAGGATAGAAAAAGATAGAATGAGGAGTGGAGAAGAGGTGCATTAGGACAGAGACATGTGAGGTCCAGGGGACTACATGCTGACTGGGTCCAACCCATCCAGTTCAGAATAACAGGAGGATCAGGGCTGGGGTTTTAGATAGGTTTTACCCCCAACAGACACACTGTAGAGTGGAGAAATGACCATGGCTCAACCTCACTCAAAGGGTTATCACAGGCTGCTAGGAAATAGTTTGAAGAATAAATAATAATAAATAAAATATTGCACTGCAGTGATATCCTCTCAAATTAAATTGGAAGTTAAAGCAGTACTTCTTCAAATAAAATGTGTGGAGTGTATCATAAATTGGGTTAGTTAGGGATTCATCTGTGTTGCCATCAGAATGATTCAAATGATATGATCCTGTCTTGGTCATGATATTGTATTTGATTCATTTTTAATAAAACCTTTATTTAACGAGGCAAGTCAGTTAAGAACAAATCCTTATTTACAACGACGGCCTACCCCGGCCATTGCAAGGGCAGTTCGTTCCTATGCAATGTAGATGTTAGAATTTACCAGTGTAGTTTGCAAGTGAGTGGACAGACAATTTGACTTTGCTTACAGAGTAACTAAATAGTGTTTCATTTGAAATGTCCAGAAAAGAAGAGAAGTATTCTTACTTTGGCTTTGCTGGTGGAGTACTTGCTTCCCAGGTGAAAAAACGTTTTAAATGATTATTATTACGTGTGCTGGTTACTTCAATACTAGTCAGTAACGTGAAAATGTGACTATTTTGAGAATCTGTGACACTACTTCCAATTCATCAACTCTCACTGGTCACAGGAATGAGTGAGGAAGTTCCTGACTGAGAAGGAGGAAGAGGCATGGAAGGACGGAGAAGATCTGTGAGGAGAGGAGAGGAGCAACCTCAAGAGGGAGGTGGAGAGCTGGATCAACCAGATACAGTGGAGACTGAGGGATGGTAAGAACACAGCAGTGGAGACTGAGGGATGGTAAGAACACAGCAGTGGAGACTGAGGGATGGTAAGAACACAGCAGTGGAGACTGAGGGATGGTAAGAACACAGCAGTGGAGACTGAGGGATGGTAAGAACACAGCATTGGAGACTGAGAGATTGTAAGAACACAGCAGTGGAGACTGAGAGATGGTAAGAACACAGCAGTGGAGACTGAGGGATGGTAAGAACACAGCATTGGAGACTGAGAGATTGTAAGAACACAGCAGTGGAGACTGAGAGATGGTAAGAACACAGCAGTGGAGACTGAGGGATGGTAAGAACACAGCAGTGGAGACTGAGGGATGGTAAGAACACAGCAGTGGAGACTGAGGGATGGTAAGAACACAATAGTGGAGACTGAGGGATGGTAAGAACACAGCAGTGGAGACTGAGGGATGGTAACAACACAGCAGTGGAGACTGAGGGATGGTAAGAACACAGCAGTGGAGACTGAGGGATGGTAAGAACACAATAGTGGAGACTGAGGGATGGTAAGAACACAGCAGTGGAGACTGAGGGATGGTAAGAACACAGCAGTGGAGACTGGGGGATGGTAAGAACACAGCAGTGGAGACTGAGGGATGGTAAGAACACAACAGTGGAGACTGAGGGATGATAAGAACACAGCAGTGGAGACTGAGGGATGGTAAGAACACAGCAGTGGAGACTGAGGGATGGTAAGAACACAGCAGTGGAGACTGAGGGATGGTAAGGCCAAAACAGAGGAAAAGTAGAGATTAAGGAGTGCCTGAGGAAAAGTAGAGAATAAGGATTGCCTGAGGAAAAGTAGAGAATAAGGAGTGCCCGAGGAAAAGTCGAGAATAAGGAGTGCCTGAGGAAAAGTAGAGAATAAGGAGTGCTTGAGGAAAAGTAGAGAATAAGGAGTGCCTGAGGAAAAGTAGAGAATAAGGAGTGACCGAGGAAAAGTAGAGAATAAGGAGTGCCTGAGGAAAAGTAGAGAATAAGGAGTGCCTGAGGAAAAGTAGAGAATAAGGAGTGCCTGAGGAAAAGTAGAGAATAAGGAGTGCCTGAGGAAAAGTAGAGAATAAGGAGTGCTTGAGGAAAAGTAGAGAATAAGGAGTGCTTGAGGAAAAGTAGAGAATAAGGAGTGCTTGAGGAAAAGTAGAGAATAAGGAGTGCTTGAGGAAAAGTAGAGAATAAGGAGTGCCTGAGGAAAGGTAGAGAATAAGGATTGCTTGAGGAAAAGTAGAGAATAAGGAGTGCTTGAGGAAAAGTAGAGAATAAGGAGTGCTTGAGGAAAAGTAGAGAATAAGGAGTGCTTGAGGAAAAGTAGAGAATAAGGAGTGCCTGAGGAAAAGTAGAGAATAAGGAGTGACCGAGGAAAAGTAGAGAATAAGGAGTGCTTGAGGAAAAGTAGAGAATAAGGAGTGCTTGAGGAAAAGTAGAGAATAAGGAGTGCTTGAGGAAAAGTAGAGAATAAGGAGTGCTTGAGGAAAAGTAGAGAATAAGGAGTGCTTGAGGAAAGAGAAGAAGAAGCTACTGGAGCAGGTGAGGCTTTTTCCCCTCTCTATTTTTAAACACATAATGTATCATTTTAGGAACAATTACTATTCCTCCTACACTGGAGGGTGGTGAGGGGCATACAAAACAACGAAACAAATTCATTTCATGTCAGTTCTTTACTATTTCATTTTTTCTTATTTAAATCCTGATTGAGTGATTGCACTTCTTGCCAAATCGTCAAACATGCACATCTAAAATATATTATTCTGTTAATTTAATGGAGCAGGTGAGCCTGAAAACACTACGGGAATCCCAGAAGAATACTAAAGGGGAGGAGGAGGAGGAGGAGGACAACAAGAGAACAGAGGCAGACAGAATGAAAGAAGAACAGCACAAACAGCGGGACGGTTTCTTCAGGGATTTGAGAGAGGAGGAGGCGCAGGAGCAGGTTAAACTGAGGGAGTTGGAGGAGGCGCAGGAGCAGGTTAAACTGAGGGAGTTGGAGGAGGCGCAGGAGCAGGTTAAACTGAGGGAGTTGGAGGAGGCGCAGGAGCAGGTTAAACTGAGGGAGTTGGAGGAGGCGCAGGAGC
>NC_074679.1:19018137-19097356 GCF_029448725.1 Salvelinus fontinalis | reverse complement strand
CCACAAATACAAATTCCATGTAAACACTGTTGTCCTAGAGCCCACAAACAACTATACTTACCTCGGCCTAAACATCCACAGGTATCTTCCAGAAAGCTGTGAACGGTCTGAGAGACAAGGCAAGAAGGGCCTTCTACACCATCAAAAATTCAACATCCCAATTAAAATACTTTAATCAGTTAAAGAACCCATTGACATCTATGTTTGTGAGGTCTGCGGTCCACTCACCTACCAAGAATTCACAAAATGGGACAAACACCAAATGGAGATACATCCTTTGTGTACAACGATACCTGCTAATTATCAAAATCCAGAAAATAGTTGTTAACTCTTTAGGGATAGGGGGCAGCATTTTCACTTTGGATGAATTGCGTGCCCATAGTGAACTGCCTCCTACTCTGTCCCAGATGCTAATATATGCATATTATTATTACTATTGGATTGAAAACACTCTGAAGTTTCTAAAACTGTTTGAATTATGTCTGTGAGTATAACAGAACTCATATGGCAGGCAAACTTCCAAACAGGAAGTGGAAATTCTGAGGCTGGTGTTTTTTCTACTCATCACCAATTCAAAACCCAGGAAGATATGGATTTGTTTGCACTTCCTACGCCTTCCACTAGATGTCAACAGTCGGTAGAACGTTGAATGAAGTGTATACTGTGATGTGGGACCGGATGGGAGGTGTTTTAGTCAGTGGTCTTGCCAGTTCCTGGTCATGGGCATTCCTCATGATATCGCCTTGCATTCCATAACTTTTACAGACACAAAGCAATGCTCCGGTTGGAACGTTATTGGATATATATAATAACAACATCTTGAAGATTGATTCTCTACTAAGTTTATTCGACTTGTAATATAACTTTTTGAAGTTTTCGTCTGACGTCATGCGTCACTTGCACGAGCGTTTGGATATGTGTACCAAACGCGCTAGCAAAAGCAGCTATTTGGACATAAATAATTGACATTATCGAACAAAACAACACTTTATTGTTGAACTAGGATTCCTGGGAATGCATTCTGATGAAGATATTCAAAGTTAAGGGAATATTTATGATGTAATTTCGTATTTCTGTTGACTCCAACATGGCGGAAAAAAATGTTATTTATATTTGAGCGCCGTCTCAGATTATCGCATGGTGTGCTTTTTCCGTAAAGTTTTTTTAAAATCTGATAAATGTATGTAAAACATGTATCTTTCATCAAAGTGTATGATGAGTATTTCTGTTATTTGACGTGGCCCTCTGCAATATCTCCGGATATTTTGGAGGCATTTCTGAACATGGCGCCAATGTAAACTAAGATTTTGGGATATAAATATGCACAATATCGAACAAAAAATACATGTATTGTGTAACACGATGTCCTATGAGTGTCATCTGATGACGATCATCAAAGGTTAGTGATACATTTTATCTCTATTTCTGTTTTTGTGACTCCTATCTTTGGATGGGAAAATGGCTGTTTTTTGGACTTGGTGGTGATCTAACATAATCATATGTTGTGTTTTTGCTGTAAAGCATTTAAAAAATCGGACACGATGCGTAGATTAACTTCTTGCGAATATAGGGGGTGCTGTTTCTCATTAGCATAATTTGCACTACAGATTAAACGGCTTCCTACTCAATTCTTGCTCATACAATATGCATATTATTATTATTATTGGATAGAAAACACTCTCTAGTTTCTATAGCCGTTGGAATTTTGTCTCTGAGTGAAACAGAACTCAATCTACAGCACTTTTCATGATAGGGAGTCAGATTTCAGACATCTTGGCACCTGATCTGGAGTCAGTTTAAAGGTCCGTGTAAATGCTATGGAGAAACAGACACTTCTTATGCCTTCCCCTGGATGTCAGTGCGTGATGACGCTTTGAATGGTGTCGATTGCGCAATCAGTGCCTCTATAAGACACCAAATAGCGGAAGTAGCTTCCCTTTGCTGCCTGCGCCTGGCGCAAGAAGGACGTCGGACTCGCCTCCTTCCAACCTTTTGTTTAGCCAGTAATATTTCTCTGGTCATG
The DNA here is from genome assembly GCF_029448725.1 of Salvelinus fontinalis. Taxonomy (NCBI): domain Eukaryota; kingdom Metazoa; phylum Chordata; class Actinopteri; order Salmoniformes; family Salmonidae; genus Salvelinus; species Salvelinus fontinalis. Next base: position 19,095,333 of record NC_074679.1, on the reverse strand, counting down.
TTTTTACTCGTTAGAGGTGTTAAAAACATCATAAGGTAGTTAATTTAAACCATTTTATAGCAATTTATATCCGTTTAGTGCGATTTTGAGGCATTTATTTCTGAGACACTTTGAACCGCTGGGCACGTTTCCAGTTCATGCCGCACGTTAGTGGGCATTTCCACATGGCAAGAGGACAGCTTTCGACCAAAAGACAATTAGACCCAAGAAAGGATTCTTTGCCCAAGATTCTGATGGAAGAACAGCTCACAGTAAGAACAATTTATGATGATAAATCGTGTTTCTGTCGAAAAATGTTAAACGCTTATGCCGCCATTTTGTTTTGTGTAGCTTCGCTTGGCGCAACCTGTATTGAAAAGTAAGGATAATTTAAAAAATGTAAATCAGCGATTGCATTAAGAACTAATTTGTCTTTCGATTCCTGTCAACCCTGTATTTTTTAGTCAAGTATATGATTAGCTATTGATTAAACTAGATCACTCAAAGATGGCGACCGACATTTCCAGGCTTGTTTTGCTACTATTTTCATTGTATAACCACGTTTTTTTATGGCTAAATATGCACATTTTCGAACAAACTCTATATGTATGTTGTAATATGATGTTACAGGAGTGTCATCGGAAGAATTCTGAGAAGGTTAGTGAAAAAATTAATATATTTTGGATGATAACGATATCGCTCTCTTTGGCTTGAATTCATGCTGGGGTAACGTTTGCATATGTGGTATGCTAATATAACGATTTATTGTGTTTTCGCCGTAAAACACTTAGAAAATCTGAAATGTTGTCTGAATTCACAAGATCTGTGTCTTTCCATTGCTATGTGCTGTGTATTTTTAAGAAATGTTTTATGATGAGTAAATTGGTAATACAAGTTGCTCTCTGTAGTAATTCTAGTCGCTTTGGTGAGATTTGTGATGGTGGCTGCAATGGCAAACTATGATTTATACCTGAAACATGCACATTTTTCTAACAAAACCTATCCTATACCATAAATATGTTATCAGACTGTCATCTGATGAGGTTTTTTCTTGGTTAGTGGCTTTTAATATCTTAGTTTAGCCGAATTGGTGATAGCTACTGGTGTTGAGAAAAAATGGTGGACAAAGAAAAATAGTGTCTTTTGCTAACGTGTTTAGCTAATAGATTTACATATTGTGTCTTCCCTGTAAAACATTTAAAAAATCTGAAATGGTGGCTTTATTCACAATATTTGTATCTTTCATTAGGTGTCTTGGACTTGTGATTTAATGATATTTAGATGCTACTATTTAATTGTGACGCTATGCTAGTGATGCTAATCAGTGTGTGTGTGTGGGGGGGGGGGGGGGGGGGGGGGTGCTCCCGGATCCGGGGTTGAGGCTCGTTAGAGGTTAACAAGATGTTTATCTTTCATTTGCTGTATTGGACTTGTTAATGTGTGAAAGTTACATATTTCTAAAACATATTTTTGAATTTCCCGCGCTGCCTTTTCAGCGGAATGTTGTGGGGGTTTCCAGAACGTGAACGTGTGTCCTAGAAAGGTTAAATTCTACAACAACCTAAAAGTTAGCAATTCCCAAACCTTCCATTACATGATTTCATGATAATATGATTTCATCATGAAGCGCTTTGAGAGACTAGTCAAGAATCACAAGCCTTGGTTTCATGCATGTTAACATTAGAAGCCTACTCCCTAAGTTTTGTTTTACTCAGTGCTTTAGCTCACTCTGCCAACCAGGATGTCTTAGCCGTGTCTGAATCCTGGTTTAGGAAAACCACCAAAAACCCTGAAATCTCCATCGCTAATTATAACATTTTCTGCCAAGATAGAATTTACTGCAAAGCTAGCCTGCAGAGTTCTGTATTACTATCCAAGTCTGTACCCAAACACTTCGAGCTTCTACTTCTAAAAATTCACCTTCCCAGAAACAAGTCTCTCACTGTTGCCACTTGCTATAGACCTCCCTCTGCCCCCAGCTGTGCCCTCGATACCATATGTGAATTGATTTCCCCCCATCTATCTTCTGAGCTCGTGCTACTAGGTGACCTAAATTGGGACATGCTTAACACCCCGGCCATCCTACAATCTAAGCTTGATGCCCTCAATCTCACACAAATTATCAATGAACCTACCAGGTACAACTCCAAATCCGTAAACACGGGCACCCTCATAGATGTCATCCAAACTAACTCGCCCTCCAAATACACCTCTGCTGTTTTCAATCAAGATCTAAGCGATCACTGCCTCATTGCCTGCGCCCGTAATGGGTCTGCGAACAAACGACCACCCCTGATCACTGTCAAAGGCTCCCTAAAACACTTCAGCGAGCAGGCCTTTCTAATCGACCTGGCCGGGGAATCCTGTAATGACATTGACCTCATCCCGTCAGTAGATGATGCCTGGCTATTCTTTAAAAGTGCCTTCCTCACAATCTTAAATAAGCATGCCCCATTCAAAAAATGTCGAACTAGGAATAGATAAAGTCCTTGGTTCACTCCATACCTGTCTGCGCTTGACCAGCACAAAAACACCCTGTGGCGCATCGAATAGCCCCCGTGATATGCAACTTTTCAGGGAAGTTAGGAACAAATATACACAGGCAGTTAGGAGAGCTAAGGCTAGCTTTTTCAAACAGAAATTTGCATCCTGTAGTACTAACTCAAAAAAGTTCTGGGACACTGTAAAGTCCATGGAGAATCAAAGCACCTCCTCCCAGCTGCCCACTGCACTGAGGCTAGAAAACACTGTCACCACCGATAAATCCACTATAATTGAGAATTTCAATAAGCATTTCTCTACGGCTGGCCATGCTTTCCACCTGGCTACACCTACCCCGGTCAACTGCCCGGCACCCTCCAAAGCAACCCGCCAAAGCCCCCACCATTTCTCCTTCACCCAAATCCAGATAGCTGATGATCTGAAAGAGCTGCAAAATCTGGACCCCTACAAATCAGCCGGGCTAGACAATCTGAACCCTTTCTTTCTAAAATGATCTGCCGAAATTGTTGCAACCCCTATTACGAGCCTGTTCAACCTCTCTTTCATATCGTCTAAAATTCCCAAAGATTGGAAAGCTTCAAAGGGGGTGACACTCTAGACCCAAACTGCTACAGACCTATATCTATCCTAACTTGATGAAAAAAGAATTATTTCGGAAACATTGGAAAAAACGAACATGGAATGCTATTTGGCCCTAAACATAGAGTACACAGTGGCAGAACACTTGACCACTGTGACAGACCCAAAATTAAGGAAATCTTTGACTATGTACAGACTCAGTGAGCATAGCCTTGCTATTGAGAAAGTCCGCCGTAGGCAGACCTGGCTCTCGAGAGAAGACAGGCTATGTGCACACTGCCCACAAAATGAGGTGGAAACTGAAGGTGCACTTCCTAACCTCCTACCAAATGTATGACCATATTGAAGACACACATTTCCCTCAAATGACACAGACCCACAAAGCATTCGAAAACAAATCCATTTTTAGTCAACTCCTCTATATCTATTGGGTGAAATTCCACAGTGTGCCATCACAGCAGCAAGAAAAGGGCAACCAGTGAAGCACAGACAACATTATACTTCCGTACATTAATTATTTGCACGTTGTTACAACACTCTACATAATATAACATTTAAATGTTTCTATTGTTTTGTGAGTGTAATGTTTACTGTTCATCTCAGATTATTTATTTCACTTTTGTTTATTATTTATTTCACTTGATTTGGCAATGTTTCCCATGCCAATAAACCCATTTGAATTTAAGTGAATTGAGAGAAAGAGAGAGAGAGAGACAGAGAAAGAGAGTACCTGTTGTTTGTCTTCAGTCTGATCTCTGTTGACATGTATAGCTTGTCCCTGTCACCACTCTGTCTCAAGCCAACCTCCAAGGCTATGCCTGCTTGGCTGCCTCTCCTCTCTTCCACTCTTCCTCCTCCATCTTTTTGTCTCTTCTATAGCAACCCTGTGATGCTGTGTGGGCTATGTATCTTGCTCACAGCGAGGGGCTAACAAAGTGGAAAATATAAGGAGAGAAATGACTTGACTGTTGCCAGCAGTGTTTTTTCTCTCTCTGAGGGTGGATAGATTTCAGTAAAGTCCCTGTTGATCTCTTCCAGTCGGCTGGAGACACAGCAACATAGGCTACATACTCCTCTACCGCTACTCTCAACCTCCTTTTCTACCTCCTTTCCCTCTCCCTCCTTTTCTCCTCTTTTCCCTCTCTCTCTCTCCTTCTCCCCTCCACCTTTCCCTCACCTATTTTCTCTCCTCCCTCCTTCTCCCCTCCACCTTTCCCTCACCTCTTTTCCCTCCTCCTCCTTCTCCCCTCCACCTCTCCCTCACCTCTTTTCCCTCCTCCTCCTTCTCCCCTCCACCTCTCCCTCACCTCTTTTCCCTCTCCCTCCTCCCCTCCACCTCTCCCTCACCTCTTTTCCCTCTCCCTCCTTCTCCCTCCACCTCTCCCTCACCTCTTTTCCCTCCTCCTCCTTCTCCCCTCCACCTTTAACCTCACCTCTTTTCCCTCTCCCTCCTTCTCCTCTCCACCTTTCCCTCACCTCTTTTCCCTCCTCCTCCTTCTCCCCTCCACCTCTCCCTCACCTCTTTTCCCTCCTCCTCCTTCTCCCCTCCACCTCTCCCTCACCTCTTTTCCCTCCTCCTCCTTCTCCCCTCCACCTCTCCCTCACCTCTTTTCCCTCTCCCTCCTTCTCCCCTCCACCTCTCCCTCACCTCTTTTCCCTCTCCCTCCTTCTCCCCTCCACCTCTCCCTCACCTCTTTTCCCTCTCCCTCCTTCTCCCCTCCACCTCTCCCTCACCTCTTTTCCCTCTCCCTCCTTCTCACCTCCACCTCTCCCTCACCTCTTTTCCCTCTCCCTCCTTCTCCCCTCCACCTCTCCCTCACCTCTTTTCCCTCTCCCTCCTTCTCCCCTCCACCTCTCCCTCACCTCTTTTCCCTCTCCCTCCTTCTCCCCTCCACCTCTCCCTCACCTCTTTTCCCTCTCTCTCCTTCTCCCCTCCACCTCTCCCTCACCTCTTTTCCCTCCTCCTCCTTCTCACCTCCACCTCTCCCTCACCTCTTTTCCCTCTCTCTCCTTCTCCCCTCCACCTCTCCCTCACCTCTTTTCCCTCCTCCTCCTTCTCCCCTCCACCTCTCCCTCACCTCTTTTCACTCCTCCTCCTTCTCCCCTCCACCTCTCCCTCACCTCTTTTCCCTCCTCCTCCTTCTCCCCTCCACCTCTCCCTCACCTCTTTTCCCTCCTCCTCCTTCTCCTCTCCACCTCTCCCTCACCTCTTTTCCCTCCTTCTCCCCTCCACCTCTCTCTCACCTCTTTTCTCTCAACCCACTCTCTCATTAATTATGTACTGTCTGTACAAATTAGCACAATGTTTTTATGTACTAATAGCATAAACTCTTGATGCATCGAACTCCATCAATGCCCCATCTGAAAATCTTAACTAGATGGTCTCTGAGTTTGTGCATTGGTACAAATAAACATAACCGCTTATTTGGACGTAGCTAGCTAGCTATTTTAAAGTGAAAGCGAGGTAAATTATTGGAAAAGAAATGACCAATAATCTAGTAGATTCTGCATAATTCTAGAATATTGTTTTATTTTAATCAGTTCTATGTATTCATTTATCATCTTGTATGCTGGAAGTGATCTATATTCGCTCTGGCTAATGTTGTTGTTGTAACTTAACTTTACCTTGTTGGTTCGCGGGGGCGTGTAGGGCCTTTAGCTAGCTGTTTCAAAATCGACTCGCTGTTGTACCATTTATGTAGAAAGACAATCAATAATATAAATCGTGCACATTGAAATAATTTTTAGCAAAGGATTTATTTATTTCATACTCATGACTTAAGTGGCGAGCTGTGAGTGACGGACTGTGAAACTCAATCTCCCATGATTCCTTAGTACCGGAACTGACCATATAATTACTAAACTTATGTTGTATTCTGCACCAAACTTAAGAAAAAACAATTACTCGGCTCTGACGCTCATTTTATGTGGCAGGGATTGCAAACTATTACAGACTACAAAGGAAAACACGGCCGCGAGCTGCCCAGTGACACGAGCCTGTCAGACGAGCTTAATCACTTCTATGCTCGTTTTGAGGCAAGCAACACCGAGGCAGGCAAGAGAGCATCAGCTGTTCCGGACGACTGTGTGATCACGCTCTCCGTAGCCGACGTGAGTAAGACCTTTAACAGGTCCACATTCACAAGGTAGAGGGGCCGGACGGATTACCAGGACGTGTGCTCCGGGCATGTGCTGATCAAGTGGCAAGTGTCTTCACTGACATTTTCAACATGTCCCTGATTGAGTCTGTAATACCAACATGTTTCAAGCAGACCACCATAGTCCCTGTGCCCAAGAACACTAAGGTAACCTGCCTAAATGACTACAAACCCGCAGCACTCATGTCCGTAGCAATGAAGTGCTTTGAAAGGCTGGTAATGGCTCACATCAACACCATTATCCCAGAAACCCTAGACCCACTCCAATTTGTATACCGCCCAGATCCACAGATGATGCAATCTCTATTGCACTCCACACTGCCCTTTTCCACCTGGACAAAAGGAACACCTACGTGAGAATGCTATTCATTGACTACAGTTCAGCGTTCAACACCATAGTACCCTCAAAGCTCATCACGAAGCTAAGGATCCTGAGACTAAACACCTCCCTCTGCAACTAGATCCTGGACTTCCTGACAGGCCGCCCCCAGGTGGTGAGGGTAGGTATCAACACATCTGCCACTCTGATCCTCAACACTGGAGCCCCTCCGGGGTGCGGGCTCTGTCCCCTCCTGTACTCCCTGTTCACCCACGACTGTGTGGCCAGGTATGACTCCAACACCATCATTAAGTTTGCAGACGACACAACAGTGTCAGAGACTTGGCCTGGTAGTGCCAGAATAACAACCTATCCCTCAACGTAACCAAGAATAAGGAGATGATTGTCGACTACAGGAAAAGGAGGACCGAGCACGCCCCCATTCTCATCGACGGGGCTGTAGTGGAGCAGGTTGAAAGCTTCAAGTTCCTTGGTTTTCACATCAACAACAAACTAGAATGGTCCAAACACACCAAGACAGTCGTGAAGAGGGCACGACAAAGGCTATTCCCTCTCAGGAAACTAAAAAGATTTGGCATGGGTTCTCAGCTCCTCAAAAGGTTCTACAGCTGCAACATCGAGAGCATCCTGACTGGTTGCATCACTGCCTGGTACGGCAACTGCTTGGCCTCTGACCGCAAGGGACTACAGAGGGTAGTTTGTACGGCCCAGTACATCCCCGGGGCTAAGCTGCCTGCCATCCAGGAGAGGAAGGCCCTAAAAATTGTCAAAGACCCCAGCCTCCCCAGTCATAGACTGTTCTCTCTACTACCTCATGGCAAGCGGTACCGGAGCACCAAGTCTAGGACCGAAAGGCTTCTCAACAGTTTTTACCCCCAAACCATAAGACCCAAACCATAAGACCCAAACCATAAGACCCCCAAACCATTGATTACCTGAACAGGTAATCAAATGGCTACCCGGACTATTTGCATTGTGTCCCCCCCCCCCCAACCCCTCTTTTACGCTGCTGCTACTCTCTGTTCGTCATATATGCATAGTTACTTTGACTATACATTCATGTACATTGTCCCTCAATTTGCCCGACTAACCGGTGCCCCCCCGCACATTGGCTACCCGGATTATTTGCATTGTGTCCCGCCACCCGCCACCCGCCACCCACCACCTGCTGCTACTCTCTGTTTGTCATATATGCATAGTCACTTTAATCATACCTACATGTACATACTACCTCAATTAGCCCGACCAACCAGTGCCTGTATGTAGCCTCGCTACTGCTATAGCCTTACTACTTTTATAGCCTCGCTACTGTTAATTTCACTGTCTTTTTACTGTTGTTTTTTATTTCCTTACTTATCTATTGTTCACCTAATACCCATTTTTTACTTAAAAAGTGCACTGTTGGTTAGGGCCTGTAATTAAGCATTTCACTGCAAGGTCAACACCTGTTGTATTCGGCGCACGTGAGAAATAAACATATATTACTCTGCATATAATGAAAACTCAGCAAAAAAAGAAACTGCATTTATTTTCAGCAATCTTAACATGTGTAAATATTTTTATGAACATAACAATATTCAACAACTGAGACATAAACTGAACAAGTTCCATAGACATGTGACTAACAGAATAGGAATAATGTGTCCCTGAACAAAGGGGGGGTCAAAATCAAAAGTAACAGTCAGTATCTGGTGTGGCCACCAGCTGCATTAAGTACTGCAGTGCATCTCCTCATGGACTGCACCACATTTCGCCAGTTCTTGCTGTGAGATGTTACCCCACTCTTCCACCAAGGCACCTGCAAGTTCCTGGACATTTCTGGGGGGAATAGCCCTAGCTCTCACCCTCTGATCCAAAAGGTCCCAGACATGCTAAATTGGATTGAGATCCGGGCTCTTCGCTGGCCATGGCAGAACACTGACATTCCTGTCTTGCAGGAAATCACACACAGAACGAGCGGTATGGCTGGTGACATTGTCATGCTGGAGGGTCATGCCAGGATGAGGCTGCAGGAAGGGTACTACATGAGGGAGAAGGATGTCTTCCCTGTAACGCACAGCATTGAAATTGCCTGCAATGACAACAAGCTCAGTCCGATGATGCTGTGACACACCGCCCCAGAACATGACAGACCCTCCACCACCAAATCTATCCCGCTCCAGAGTACAGACCTCCGACCATCACCCCGGTGAGAGAAAACCGCGACTCGTCAGTGAAGAGCACTTTTTGCCAGTCCTGTCTAGCCCAGCAATGGTGGGTTTGTGCCCATAGGCGACGTTGTTGCCGGTGATGTTTGGTGAGGACCTGCCTTACAACAGGCCTACAAGCCCTCAGTCCAGCCTCTCTCAGCCTATTGCGGACAGTCTGAGCACTGATGGAGGGATTGTGTGTTCCTGGTGTAACTCGGGCAGTTGTTGTTGCCATCCTGTACCTGTCCCGCAGGTATGATGTTCGGATGTACCGATCCTGTGCAGGTGTTGTTACATGTGGTCTGCCAATGCGAGGACGATCAGCTGTCCGTACTGTCTCCCTGTAGCGCTGTCTTAGGCGTCTCACAGTACAGACATTGCAATTTATTGCCCTGGCCACATTTGCAGTACTCATGCCTCCTTGCAGGATGCAGATGAGCAGGGACCCTTGGCATCTTTCTTTTGGTGTTTTTCAGAGTCAGTAGAAAGGCCTCTTTAGTGTCCTATGTTTTCATAACTGTGACCTTAATTGCCTACCGTCTGTAAGCGGTTAGTGTCTTAACGACCGTTCCACAGGTGCATGTTCATTAATTGTTTATGGTTCATTGGACAAGCAAGGGAAACATGTTTAAACCCTTTACAATGAAGATCTGTGAAGTTATTTGGATTTTTACGAATTATCTTTGAAAGACAGGGTCCTGAAAAAGGGATGTTTATAATAAAAGAAGAAACACTTGTATTTAGAATTTTGATTAGATGTGTGACAGTGTAGCTAGTTTATTTATTGACCAGCATGTGTCCTATAGAAAAAATACTGATATGACCTGACTGCACAACCATTATCAGGTAAAACAGAGCATGACTGTTGTAGCATACGTGTGTGTGCTGGGACAGCATCAGTGGCAGCATCAGTGGACTAGACTGGGAAGGCTTACTGTCCAAGTCTACGGGGGCACCAGGGATGTGACCCGGCAATAGTAACACTATACTACTTTGGCAAGACTGCCCTACAAAGGCAAAACGACATAACTTTGATCTGTTATAATGGTTTCCCTGACACAAGAACAAGCCAGTTGATCTGAATTTATCATGCACTATCAGAAATTGCTCTCTGTTTAGACAGAAAAATAATTTGAAGTTAGATTTTGCAGTAAAATAGATGTAGTAGTTCCTGCGTTTTACATTTGAGTAGGGCAGAAGTTGGAGCCTAATAATCATATCTTACTATCAATATATAGCAACTATACAAAAAAATATAGGCCTGTAAAACATTTCACAATCATGGAGGAACCCAGTCTAAGTAGGCTACCCCTCAAGTACGGCCCAAAAAAAATATTGCATTATGTAAAATGGACCTCTTAAATCTTTCTGAGGAGCATTTTGGCATTACAAGCCAGTTGTTAAAAGTACTCCTAGGGTCATTGGAGGTACTATACAGATATCCAGTTTCTGTCTGGTTCTCGCTCTGTCACGACCTCCAGAAAGTCTGAAGTCAGGCCAATAACTAACTCCAATAACTGAATCAGCCCTCTTAATCAATTTATTGATCTTGTTCCTGATGTGGACAATTTAATATCCAAAATAACCCTCTACTCACTACCTCATTCTGGAATTATTGTTCGCAAAATATTATAAAGGCACAGGATGAGACCCAGATGCAGACACGAGAGGCAGATGGTTTGGGTGTCTGATATTTATTATAATCCAAGGGGCAGGCAAGAGAAAGGTCGTGGACAGGCAAAAGATCATAACAAGGTCAGAGTCCAGGAGGTACAGAGTGGCACATGGGGGGGCAGCCGCAAGGAAAAACACGCTGGTTGACTTGACATGACAAGACAAACTGGCAACAGACAGAAAACACCGGAATAAATACCCAGGGACTAATGGAGAAAACGTGTGACACCTGGAGGTGGGGGGAGACAATCACAAAGACAGGTGGAACAGATCAGGGCGTGACAAATATGACATGATGCTATGAGTATGATATTAAACAATTAGCCTAAGATTTTGTGTTCATATTGACAGATTATAAAGATGCACATTGTCCTCAATTTCAGAAATTCTGGGATCAACAAAAAAAACGTGTCCAAACTGTGGCCAAACCTTGGGGTGAGGACTAAATAAATATAGGTTCTGTGCAGCCCCACAGCCCTACAAAGAAATGAAAAAACTGTGCCTGGAAAAAGTAGTGGAAAATATCAAACAAGGAGGTCCAGCACTGACACTGAATTCGTCAACCATACGTCCATGTGAGTGAAAATATTGCTGTCACAAGCATATCTGTTGATATTTTGTTTGTTGAGACAGACTGGAAAAACTTGTTTGTAAGACAATAACTGTTGAACCATTAGAATGTACAACCTGAGCAAGGAGACTTCATTTCATTTGACAATGTACAGAAATAATGACCGTAACATACTCTGTGGCTTCATCTTCGTTGTCTAAATTTGGCTTATTATTTGGCTGCTTTCACCTTCAGAAAATCCTCTGTTAAGTAGCCCACGGAACTCAAGAGGATAAACACTCCTGTCTCAAAACATGCTGCATGCCAATATAATGCTGTGGTAGCCTACAGAAAGACTGCACCTAAGGTAATAAACATAATACCATGGTAGCCTATATATACTCTTTCTTTATGTAGTGTGTTGTCTCTCTTGTTGTGATGTGTGTTTTGTCCTATATTTATATTGTATTTATAAATAAAAACAATGATCCCAGGCCCCCGTCCCCTCAGGAGGCCTTTTGCCTTTTGGCAGGCCGTCATTGTAAATAACAATTTGTTCTTAACTGACTTGCCTAGTTAAATAAAGGTTAAATAAAATAAAATACAGCATATAAGCTATGATGATATACACGTAGGCCTATATGTATTTGAATCTATAGCTACACCCTGTTCACTCCTGACTGCACGGCCAGGCACCACTCCAAAACCATCATTAAGTTGCCGATGACACAAAAGTGGTAGGTCTGACCACCGACCATCTCCTTCATCAGCCAATAAGCTTTAAAAGAAACAAGACAATAAGCTATGTTATAGAAACTGTGAGAATAATTACATGATTGGTCTTTGTATGGACATGTTTGACGAAGGATGACACATCATCGTCTTTCGCCAGGAAGACACCATCATAGAAGCCCTTCTCAACACTACATACAGACCAGGAAGACACCATCATAGAAGCCCTTCTCAACACTACATGCAGACCAGGAAGACACCATCATAGAAGTCCTTCTCAACACTACATACAGACCAGGAAGACACCATCATAGAAGCCCTTCTCAACACTACATACAGACCAGGAAGACACCATCATAGAAGCCCTTCTCAACACTACATACAGACCAGGAAGACACCATCATAGAAGCCCTTCTCAACACTACATACAGACCAGGAAGACACCATCATAGAAGCCCTTCTCAACACTACATACAGACCAGGAAGATACCATCATAGAAGCCCTTCTCAACACTACATACAGACCAGGAAGACACCATCATAGAAGCCCTTCTCAACACTACATGCAGACCAGGAAGATACCATCATAGAAGCCCTTCTCAACACTACATACAGACCAGGAAGACACCATCATAGAAGCCCTTCTCAACACTACATGCAGACCAGGAAGACACCATCATAGAAGCCCTTCTCAACACTACATACAAACCAGGAAGATACCATCATAGAAGCCCTTCTCAACACTACATACAAACCAGGAAGACACCATCATAGAAGCCCTTCTCAACACTACATACAGACCAGGAAGACACCATCATAGAAGCCCTTCTCAACACTACATACAGACCAGGAAGATACCATCATAGAAGCCCTTCTCAACACTACATGCAGACCAGGAAGACACCATCATAGAAGCCCTTCTCAACACTACATACAGACCAGGAAGACACCATCATAGAAGCCCTTCTCAACACTACATACAGACCAGGAAGACACCATCATAGAAGCCCTTCTCAACACTACATACAGACCAGGAAGACACCATCATAGAAGCCCTTCTCAACACTACATACAGACCAGGAAGACACCATCATAGAAGCCCTTCTCAACACTACATACAGACCAGGAAGACACCATCATAGAAGCCCTTCTCAACACTAAACAGAGAGTCAGACTGCTAGATCACATCAGAAAATTATACATAAAACCAAACCGCCAAGGTGTGGCAAGTAGCCTAGAGAGGTGGGTTGCTGGTTCAAACCCAGACATCTGACCGTGTTTCTCCAACCTCTCTGTGTGTGTGTCTGTGTGTGTCTGAGGGATTTGGATAAAACAAAAGACGAATCAATGTCCCACAATTTTTCTTCATGGAAAAATACCTTCTAGTTGACAATTAATCTTCTTTTAAAAAGAAGACCAACTGCAATATAACATCACAAAAATATACTTCATAATAAAAAGAAGACCAGCATGCACTTTAAAAAGGTATAATTATACCCTGAACAAAACATCAACACAGAAGAAGGTAGTAGAAACCCTGAGACTTTATGGAAGCATTATTGCTTGCGATTCCCAGCCACTGATATCGCATGCATCTCCTGTGAGCAGGCAGGACCATGGAGGAGATCGCTTCCACTGTCACGCTCGTCGTCCTCCTCGTCTGAGGAGGAGTAGTTGGAAGGATCGGAGGACCAAAATGCAGCGTGGAATGTGTTCATCATGAATTAAATAAACAGAGAACAGAGAACACTGAACAAACCAATAAACGAACAACGACCGTGAAGCTGTATAAGAAATGTGCTGACACAAGCAACTAACATAGACAATCACCCACAACCCACAATGACAAAACAGGCTACCTAAATATGGTTCCCAATCAGAGACAACGACTAACACCTGCCTCTGATTGAGAACCATATCAGGCCAAACACAGAAACAGACAAACTAGACATACAACATAGAATGCCCACTCAGATCACACCCTGACCAAACAAAACATAGAAACATACAAAGCAAATAATGGTCAGGGCGTGACATCCACAAAGCTTGTCTATTTCAAACCACCCATACGTCCACTCGAGGAATGCCTTCTGGAATATGTTGCCACATATCTTTCCGCTCTAATAACATGAAAAACATACAGAGGTAAAAGTCAGGGGTCATTTTTATATTAGGGACAAACATTAACCACTAATTCATTCAAATGATCATTGGATGAGTACATACACACTTACCCTGCCAAAGGGCTTTGTTCTTCCGTCAAGCATTCTCACAAAGGCTTGACGAGAGTATCCTGGGGCCAACACCTTCATGTCTTCAAAGGACATTAAGAGGTCCACTGTGAAGATGGTCTGGTGAGTCACGGTGGCTGGCCAGTAGCCACTCTTTACAAGGTCATCCAGCCCAAGTGTCCAATGTCTCAGACACCAGGAGCAGTTCAGAGCAGGAAGGGACAGGCTGTGGTGCCCTGAGTCAGGAGTAATTATTAGGAAGTAATGAATTACATTCTTTAGACACATTAATAGAAGTAACGTCCTTAAAAACCACAGACTTTCCATTTATTCCAACCAGGATGAACTGCTTGTCGCTCGTCACTGTCAGGGCACTGGGGTGGCAACCACACAGCTGTGACACCAAATAATCACAAATAAATTGTTCTATACTGCAAAATACTGATGCATTGTGCAGCATGACCAATAGCAATCCACACAACAGCATCCTCACTGTTGCAATACTGACACTGGCCTAACACAGTACCTTCAGCAGAGAGCATGCTATCCACAATTGCCTCTCTCTTTTACCCCCAGTCACATGACAATCTGGCCCCGTGGAACTCCCCATCAGCTCCTGTAGGTCCTGCATCAGGGAGTCTTGTGGAGATTTAAAAAAAAATACATGACAGAACTCATGAAAAGAAAAGCTTGGCTGTATTAAAAAGTTAGGCGTGGCATTTGTTTGGAATTCTAGCATTCTGTACCAGTATCTTGTGGGGATAGGTGCAGGGGCATGGCTAGTGTCGGAGGATGGGTACTGGTACTGGAAATGATTAAATAAAAATGGTGTTACATTTCTTCATCAACGCAACTTAAGTATAACTTAGTATAACTGTTTATTGCGAGAAGAGCTGAGAATCCACTGACAGATATATGTCATAAAATGATGATATACTGTATGTCATATTAGACAAATATGTCATTAAATGACATATGCATAACTATTTGATTTTAATGTACATTAGCAGTGATTCTTCTTATTTTGGGAGAAATATCACATTTTGAATCTATTTTCAATACATGCAACCTAAGAGTTCACGCCTGCAAGACAGAGGCTTGGTTTACTGTCAATCAGTCGGAGGATTTTAATGTTTTACAGCACCACTTTGTATTTAGTCCCACATTGAAATGAAAGCCAGTGAGTCAGCAAAAACTGGTCAGTATATTGCAACTGCATTTAGTACTAGTTAAAAATGTCCTAACAAGGTAGTCATGCTGCCTGACAAGTTGAAAGAACGTTAGCCTTGAGGCCCTTACTCTCTTGGGGTTGTTGTGTGTAGTGTGATTTCCTTAGGATCATGTGACCTGGCTTCAAGCCTACCTCAGGTCAATAACCCCTCCTACCATTTGCTACTCTGATGAGCAGAAGTATGATAGTGTATGAGGGTCAAAAGCATGTCCTGTTTAGGTGAGAGGGATGTGTGATAGAAAAACACAGGTTGTTTCTGAACCGAGGGAGTAGTGTAACGATCCTAGCGACCCTCTACGAAGAAATCCTCCAAGAGAGATCTCACTCTTGGCATCTCCCTTGGGTTCCTTTAGGGTAGAGTTTCCAAAACCTTTCCTCGGACCCTCCAGACGTTTCACATTTTTGTTTTAACCCTTAACTGGCACACATGGTTCAATTAGTCAACGAATCATCAAGTCTTTGACTAATTAAATCAGGTATGTCAATTTAGGGTTAAAACATTTTTGGGGGGGCCTGTGGAGAGGGTTGGGAAAGCCTGTTTTAGGGTCAGATGCCCCAGGGTCAAGCTTTATTTTAGGCGGTGCTCACTCGGTACCTGCAATATGGTCACCGGTTCTGGTAAGGTCCATGTCCTCCACTGTGACTTTTGATGACAATAATATACAATTAACATGAGGCAGCCAGGACTGACATGTGTTATCTTTTTAGAAAAAAGTGTTACACTTTACATGTATAAACAAACAGACCACTGAAAAGGTACATAAAACTGACCATGTCTTGAGGTCTTCTTAGAACTTTTTAGTCCAGGTGTTTGGTGAGTTAGGTTTCCTCTGTTGTCCCTCTCTATCCATTGGACAGGGGCAAGGCTAGTGGCAGGAGCAGGTGACTGTCGCTTTGCAGCCTGCTCCTTCTGATCCCGAAGTATTTATTCAAATCAAACATAGAATGGGAATCTCTCTGTGATTACAATTACAACCAAACAACATTGTGGTATGTACCCACAATTCAACTGCCCTAAAAATATACTAGGGAAATGGGAAGAAATATCGCTTACAGCTACATGTTAAAATTATAATAGCTTTCTGGAAGAGCCCCCTCAACTCCCACCCATGCTGCATCCCGCTCTTTGCTCAAGCTCATTTCTCTATTTGGTTGAACATAAACATTACTGTACGTTAATGTAGAAAAACATTACCAAAATGTGTGATCATATACTGGGAGACACAATCAAATACACTGCTCAAAAAAATAAAGGGAACACTTAAACAACACAATGTAACTCAATCACACTTCTGTGAAATCAAACTGTCCACTTAGGAAGCAACACTGATTGACAATAAATGTCACATGCTGTTGTGCAAATGGAATAGACAAAAGGTGGAAATTATAGGCAATTAGCAAGACACCCCCAATAAAGGAATGGTTCTGCAGGTGGTGACCACAGACCACTTCTCAGTTCCTATGCTTCCTGGCTGATGTTTTGGTCACTTTTGAATGCTGGCGGTGCTTTCACTCTAGTGGTAGCATGAGACGGAGTCTACAACCCACACAAGTGGCTCAGGTAGTGCAGTTCATCCAGGATGGCACATCAATGCGAGCTGTGGCAAAAAGGTTTGCTGTGTCTGTCAGCGTAGTGTCCAGAGCATGGAGGCGCTACCAGGAGACAGGCCAGTACATCAGGAGACGTGGAAGAGGCCGTAGGAGGGCAACAACCCAGCAGCAGGACCGCTACCTCCGCCTTTGTGCAAGGAGGAGCACTACCAGAGCCCTGCAAAATGACCTCCAGCAGGCCACAGACACTTTTAAATCATGAAATAAATAGCTCAATAATTGTCAAAAAAGTATTTCCATGTGCTTACATGATTGATATTATTGATTGTCTATTTACATGATAAAAACTTCTTGTCAATAGGGGGGGGCGCTGTTTTCACTTTGGAAAAAATCGTGCCCAAATTAAACGGCCTTGTCCTCTGTTCTAGATCATACAATATGCATATTATTATTACTATTGGATAGAAAACACTCAGAAGTTTCCTAAACTGTTTGAATTATATCTGTGAGTAGAACAGAACTCATTTTGCAGCAAACTTCCATACAGGAAGTGAAAAATCTGAAAACGAGGCTCTGTTTCAGGGCCTGCCTATTCAACTGGCTTTTATTTATCGATATGCATGCACTTCATACGCCTTCCACTAGATGTCCACAGGCAGTGGAATGTGGAATGGGGTGTCTAGCTTGATCTGAGGCCGAACAAGAGCTTTTGGAGTGACTGGTCCGTAATTTTCTTTGTCTTCAAAGGCGCGCGGCGGAGCTCGACATTGTCTTCTGAAAAGCGGTCGGTTTACACGGCGAATATCTCCGGCTCTGATTTCATTTGGTACATATGATAATAACATCATAAAGTAGGTTTTTTCAACCGAGTTTTATCAGTTTATTCAACGTTTATTGGGACTTTTGGAGTTTTCTGTTCTTTGCGTCAAGAGAGGATGGGAATGTTAGCAACCTTGGCTAGCATTGTGGCGCGAATTCAACAGAAGAAATGGACATTCTAAAACAAAAACAAGGATTTATTCTGGACCAAGGACTCCTTGTACAACATTCTGATGGAAGCTCAGCAAAAGTAAGAAAACATTTCTGATGTTATTTCGTATTTCTGTGTAAAATGTTGACTCCTATTCTCCGCCGTTTTGGTGAGCGCTGTCTCACAATAACGCAAGCTGTATGTTATGGTAAAGTTATTTAAAAAAATCTAAGACAGCGGTTGCATTAATGTAATTCATAATTCACTGGGGTTCCAACCGGTGGGACCCAAAAAGCTAACATTAGCATACAAGATACTGTTGGCCAGAGCGAATAAATATCACTTCCTGTCTTCAAGATATACCAATTTACCTAACTAATTGAAATATGAGTTTAGAATTATGCGGGCCGAAATACAGAACATACTAGATTATTTGTAATTTATTGTCCAATAACTTTGCAGTTATAATTATTTGTACTAATAGCACAAACTCAGGGTGCATCGAGTTTAAAGGGATTTAGAAGGGGTGTGGCATCAGAGATATCTGGTCTTACTGAGTTTAAAGGGATTTAGAAGGGGTGTGGCATCAGAGATATCTAGTGTTATTGAGTTTAAAGGGATTTAGAAGGGGTGTGGCATCAGATATCTGGTCTTACTGAGTTGAAAGGGATTTAGAAGGGGTGTGGCATCAGAGATATCTGGGGTAATTAAGTTCGATGCGGCATACGTTTCTGCTATTAGTACATAAAAAAATTGTGCGTATTTGTACATATAGTACCTAACTAATGGGAGACTGGGTTGTTTCTCTGCACCCTTTCTCTTTCATCAAACTAGTCTCATGTGCATTGCCTGGACCCTGGCTATTTGAAACAATCTATTTAGCTCCCTCCCTCCCTATAGGTATAGGGGCAGGTGTTTAACCTTTCCTGAGGGGTGAATGTGGCGGGCGGCTGTTAAACGAGTGAAGCGAGAGACTCTTTCACTCTGACTGCAGACGAGTGAACCCCTGGCCACCTCTCTCCCCAAAGTGAAGCACTGCATATTCTCCTTAATGGAACCAGAATTACTCTCTTTAACCAGGGGATAGAGGGAGAGGGAGGGAGGGAGGGAGGGAGGGAGGGAGGGAGGGAGGGAGGGAGGGAGGGGGAAGAGGTGGAGGGAAGAAGGAGAGGAAGAGGTCAAACTGGTTTGGTTTTTATGTTTTATGATAAATACATTGTGCTGAGGTGTTCTATTGTGTGGACCACAGCCATGGAACACATCTAGGTGATTAAAGTGTCCACCTTGAGTGTGTGTGTGTGTGTGTGTGTGTGTGTGTGTGTGTGTGTGTGTGTGTGTGTGTGTGTGTGTGTGTGTGTGTGTGTGTGTGTGTGTGTGTGTGTGTGTGTGTGTGTGTGTGTGTGTGTGTGTGTGTTAGTCTTTCAATGACATTGGATGTCTTTTTACACAAGACTTACCACTGAACACATACAGTGGCTTGCGAAAGTATTCATCCCCCTTGGCATTTTTCCTATTTTCTTGCAATACAACCTGGAATTAAAATTGATTTTGAGGTGTTTATATAATTTGATTTACACAACATGCCTACTACTTTGAAGATGCAAAATATATTTTATTGTGAAACAAACATGAAATAAGACAAATAAACTAGAGCGTGCATAACTATTCACCTCACCACCTCACCTCAAAGTCAATACTTTGTTGAGCCACCTTTTGCAGCAATTACAGCTGCAAGTCTCTTGGGGCATATCTCTATAAGCTTGGCACATCAAGCCACTGGGATTTTTGGCCAATTCTTCAAGGCAAAACTGCTCCAGC
This sequence comes from Salvelinus fontinalis, assembly GCF_029448725.1. Classification (NCBI taxonomy): domain Eukaryota; kingdom Metazoa; phylum Chordata; class Actinopteri; order Salmoniformes; family Salmonidae; genus Salvelinus; species Salvelinus fontinalis. The sequence continues at coordinate 19,075,829 of NC_074679.1, read as the reverse complement.
TCCTTCAAGTTGGATGGGTTCCGCTGGTGTACAGCAATCTTAAGTCATACCACATATTCTCAATTGGATTGAGTTCTGGGCTTTGACTAGGCCATTCCAAGACATTTAAACGTTTCCCCTGAAACCACTCGAGTGTTGCTTTAGCAGTATGCTTAGGGTCATTGTCCTGCTGGAAGGTGAACCTCCGTCCCAGTCTCAAATCTCTGGAAGACTGAAACAGGTTTCCCTCAAGAATTACCTTGTATTTAGTGCCATCCATCATTCTTTCAATTCTGACCAGTTTCCCAGTCCCTGCCAATGAAAAACATCCCCACATCATGATACTACCACCATCATGCTTAACTATGGGGATGGTTTTCTCGGGGTGATTAGAGCTATTAGTTTGGCGCCAGACATAGCGTTTTCCTTGATGCCAAAAAGCTCAATTTTAGTCTCGTCTGACAAGAATACCTTTTTCCATATGTTTGGGGAGTCTCCCAAATGCAAAAATATTACTAAAAATATTTGTAATCATGCAATCACAAGTGGAATATACCAAAACACAGCTTAGCTTGTTGTTAATCCACCTATCGTGTCAGGTTTGGAAAATATACTTTACAGTGAAAGAAATCCAAGCTTTTGTGAGTGTAGCAATCAATGCTACAACAGCTAGCCCCAAATTAGCATAGTCAGTAAAGCAATACAATTAACCTGTTGGGGATGGGGGCGCTGTTTAGACTACTTATGCTAATTTGGCTAATTTTTTAAACGGCTTCCCACAAAATCCTTGATCGTACAATATGCATATTATTATTATTATTGGATAGAAAACAGTCTATAGTTTCTATAGGAGTTGAAATTTTGTCTCTAAGTGGAACAGAGCCCATTCTACAGCAATTTCCCTGACATGGAGTCAGATTTGAGAAATGTTGGCCACTGTTCTGAAGTCATTTAAAAGGGCACTGTCGTTGCTATGACTATACGGACACTTCTTACGTCTTCCCCTGGATGCCTTTACGTGATGACGATTCCAACGGGGTCGATTGCGCGTTCACAGGCCCTACAAATGAAAAAACCCTGAAGCTAGTCATTCTTTGGGAGCTGCGTCATGAGCCAAGAGGACACCGGCGCGCACTTGTTCCAAGCGTTAGTTTAGCCTGTTATATTTCTCCGGTCATCTTTTCACTCGTTATAGGAGTTAAAAACATCATAAGGTAGTTAATTTAAAGCGTTTTATAGCAATTTATATCCGTTTAGTGCGATTTTGGGACATTTATTTTTGCAACGATGTGAAAAGTTGGGCACGCTTTTCAGTTCATCCCGAACGCAGTTGACATTTCCACATGGCAAGAGGACAGCTTTCCACCAAAAGACGATTTCTCCCAAGAAAGGATCCTTTGCCCAAGATACTGATGGAAGAACAGCTCAAGGTAGGACATTTTTATTATGATAAATCGTGTTTCTGTCGAAACATTTTAGTGGCTTAGGACGCCATGTTTTTTGACGTAGCTTCGCTTGGCGCAAACTGTATTGAAAAGTAAGGATAAATTAAAAAATGTAATAACGCAATTGTATTAAGAATTAAATTGTCTATCAATCCCTGTCCACCCTGTATTTTTTAGTCACGTTTATGAGTATTTATGTATAAGAGTAGATCACTGTCTAAGTGGCGCAAGGACATTTTCTGACCAACTGAGCTACATTTCACATTGTCTAACCATGATTTTGGGGGCTAAATATAAACATTTTCGATCAAACTGTATATGCATGTTGTAATGTGATGTTACAGGAGTGTCATCGGAAGAATTCTGAGAAGGTTAGTGAAAAAATTAATATCTTTTGGCGATGTTGACTTTTATCGCTCACTTTGGCTAGAATCAATGCTGGGCTGCTAATTGCTATGTGCTAAGCTAATATAACGATTTATTGTGTTTTCGCTGTAAGACACTTAGAAAATCTGAAATATTGTCTGTATTCACAGGATCTGTGTCTTTCGATTCGTGTATGCTGTGTATTTTTACGAAATGTTTGATGATTAGTAGTTAGGTAAACACGTTGCTCATTGTAATTATTCTAGTCCATTTGTGATGGTGGGTGCAATTGTAAACTATGAAGTCTACCTGAAATATGCACTTTTTTCTAACAAAACCTATCCCATACCATAAATATGTTATCAGACTGTCATCTAATGAGTTTTTTTGTTGGTTAGGGGCTATAAATATCTTAGTTTAGCCGAATTGGTGATGGCTACTGGTGTTGGTGGACAAATAAAAGATGGTGGATTATGCTAATGTGTTTTTAGGTAATAGATGTACATCTTTACATATTGTGTCTTCCCTGTAAAACATTTTAAAAATCGGAAATGTTGACTTGATTCACAAGATCTGTGTCTTTCATTAGCTGTATTGGACTTTAATGTGTGAAAGTTAAATATTTTAAAAAAATATTTTTTTTGAATTTCGCGGCACTGGTTTTTCAGTGGGGGGGGGGGGGGTGTGCCGCTAGCGCCACGCTGATCCTAGACAGGTTAATCGCTTACCTTAGATAATCTTCGGATGATTGCACTCACGAGACTCCAAGATACACAACAAATGTTATTTTTGTTCGATAAATATTACTTTTATCACAAAAAAACGCCATTTGGGTTGCGCGTTATGTTCAGAAAACCAAAGCCTTGTTCCGTTCGACAAATTCCAAAAAGTATCCATAATGGTCGTAGAAACATGTCAAATGGTTTTTATAATCAATCCTCAGGTTGTTTTTAACAAACATAATCGATAATATTTCAACCGGGCCATAACCTATTCAAGAAGAGAGAAAAGCAAAATGGAGAGCTCCCCTCTGGCGCGCAGGCACAATTCAGAGGACACCTGACTACTTTTGAAAATCTCGTTGATTTCTCAAAATAAAAGCCTGAAACTATGTCTAAAGCCTGGTCACAGCCTGAGGAAGCCATTGGGAAAGGAATCTGGTTGATACCCCTTTAAGTGGAAGAAAGACTGGCCAGGAAACACAGAATTAAAAAAATATATATCATGTCCGGGTTATATTTTCTCAGGTTTTCGCCTGCAGAATCAGTTTTGTTATACTCACAGACAATATGTTGACAGTTTTGGAAACTTTGGAGTGTTTTCTATCCTAATCTGTAAATTATATGCATATTCTGCGATCTGGACCTGAGAAATAGTCCATTTACCTTAGGAACGTTGTTAAATTTTTGGGGGGGAAATATGACCCCTAGCGTCAAGAGTTTAAGCAATGGCTTTTTTTCTGGACACTCTTCTGTAAAGCCCAGCTCTGTGGAGTGTACTGTTTAAAGTGATCCTATGGACAGATACTCCAATCTCCGCTGTGGAGCTTTGCAGCTCCTTCAGGGTTATCTTTGGTCTCTTTGTTGCCTCTCTGATTAATACATTTTTTGAAACAAGTCATTTTTTAAATTCCACTTCACCAATTTGTGTATGTCCATTACATGAAATCCAAATAAAAATCAATTTCAATTACAGGTTGTAATGCAACAAAATAGGAAAGATGCCAAGGTGGGTGAATACTTTTGCAAGGCACTGCATATGACTAAAAGTATGTGGACACCTGCTCATCTATGTGGACACCAAATCATGAGTTTGTCCCCCTGTTGCTGCTATAACAGCCTCTTCTCTTCTGGGATTTTTTTCCACTAGATGTTGGAACATTGCTGCGAGGACTTGCTTCCATTCAGCCACAAGAGCATTAGTGGGGTTGGGCGCTGATGTTGGGCCATTAGGCCTGGCTCGCAGACGGCATCCAATTCATCCCAAAGGTGTTCGATGGGGTTGATGTCAGGGCTCTGTGCAGGCCAGTCATGTTCTTCCACACTGATCTTGACAAAACATTTATGTATGGACCTGGCTTTGTGCATGTGTGCATTGTCATGCTAAAACAGGAAAGGGCCTTCCCCAAACTTTTGCCACAAAGTTCGAGGCACAGAATCGTCTCGAATGTCATTGTATGCTGTTGCGTTAAGATTTCCCTTCACTGGAACTAAGGGGCCTAGCCATGAAAAACAGCCAAGGGACCATTATTCCTCCTCCACCAAACGTTACAGTTGGCACTATGCATTTGGGCAGGTAGTGTTCTCCGGGCATCCGCCAAACCCAGTTTCGTCCGTCTGACTGCCAGATGGTAAAGTGTGATTCATCACTCCAGAGAACGCCTTTCCACTGCTCAAGAGTGCAATGGCGGCGAGCTTTACACCACTGCAGCCGATGCTTGGCATCGCGCATGGTGATATTAGGCCTGTGTGTGGATGCTCGGCCATGGAAACCCATTTCATGAAGCTCCCAACGAACAATTATTGTGCTGACGTTGCTTCCAGAGGCAGTGAGTGTTGCAACCGAGGACAGACGATTTTTACGCGATAATTGCGGTTCTGTTCTGTGATCTTGTGTGGCCTACCACTTCATGCTGAGCCGTTGTTGCTCCTAGATGTTTCCACATTACAGAAACAGCATTTTCAGTTGACTGGAGCAGCTCTAGCAGGGCAGACATTTGGTGGTGGCATCCCATGACGGTGCCACGATAAAAGCCACTGAGCTCTTCAGTAAGGCCATTCTACTGTCAATGTTTGTCTATGGAGATTGCATGGCTGTGTGCTCGATTTTATACACCTATTAGCAAACGGTGTTGCTGAAATGTACAAATCCACTATTTGAAGGGGTGTCCACATACTGCTGTATGTATAGTGTATCTGACAGTGATTTGTTACTCTCACTTCCTTTTGCTAGCCTCTCCCATAATGACTTTCTTCAGCTGTTTTTTAAGTGACCTCTGATGAGGCCCTGTGTTTATACGAGGCTCAGGAGAGATTTCACATCCTAAAATGAAATGATCTTTACTATTCTTCGTCTAGATGACATTTTATAGTTTACAACAAAGCTTCAACTTTGAGGTGCTGTCAGATAATATTGTTAATTTTCGATAACAGGACTGGTATCATTCTTGTGTGTCACTGTCTCCATCAGCCTAGCTCTGATTAATGCTCCTCTGGTGTGTGTGTGCCACTTTGTTATTGTTTATTATTTATTTATCCCTTTTATTCCTGTCTTTTTTAGCTTGGCATTTAGAGTCCACTCTGCGAGCGAGCGACATAGCAGTCAAGTATACACCTGGGCCTTTCTCTCTCTCTTTCTCTCTCTCTCCCTCTCACTCCCTCTCACTCTCATTTCACAACAGGTATATGTATAACCTCCTATTGTCAGTCCCCTCTCTATCACCTCTCCCTCCCCCTTCCCCCTCTCCCAGTCGTCAGCAGTGACAGGCTGACAGTTTGGGAGTTTCTATTAGGCCTATTGCATGGTTGAGGGCCTCCACAGATTGGTTACATTTTGTTCTGTGGGCATTAGTGGTCCTCATCTGGCCCATCACTGTCTGCCGTGGCCGTCGTGATCTATGATTCCACCATCAGACGCCCATAAATCAGCCACTAAAAGGATTTCTCCCCACATATTCCCCCGTTAAATTTATGCCGCTGTAAAAGAAAGGAAAATTACTCATTGACGAGTCCCTCTCTCTCTCTCTCTATGATGCTCTGCAATAAAAGGGAAACTGGAGAACAATCTCATCAGGACCCTATCACTCGCTCCTCTCTAATATCATAATTATAGGAATCGTAAAGCGAAAAATAACATCCCCAAAAAGTAATGTTGAGAGCTGGGTTTTAGTGTGCCAGCCTGTTCCTGTTCATTTACATTACATTTAAGTCATTTAGCAGACGCTCTTATCCAGAGCGACTTACAAATTGGTGCATTTACCTTCTGACATCCAGTGGAACAGCCACTTTACAATAGTGCATCTAAATCTAAATGTTCATCTCTCTCTCTCTCTCTCTCCCTCTCTCTTTTTTGGCATCTCTCTCTCTCTTCTCCCTCTCTCTCTCTCTCTCTTTCTACATCTCTCTATTTCTTTCTCTCTTTAAATCTCAGGAATTTTGGAGAGGATTGTCTTAATTAGGGCTGTTGACCGCATCAAGTCCCCCTGAAGCCGTGTGTGTGTGTGTGTGTGTGTGTGTGTGTGTGTGTGTGTGTGTGTGTGTGTGTGTGTGTGTGTGTGTGTGTGTGCGCGTGTGTGTGCGTGCGTTTCCATCGTTGCCTTTCATATTCCATAGCCCTTCCATACCCACAAGGCTGTTTGTCCGGAAGGGTGTGCGGCCGCTGCGTGTCGTGGGTGACTGGTCGTATTATTGCCCACAATCTCCAAATTAACTCCCTGTGTCTCTGTCTTTCATCTCTCTCACTCTCACTCCCTCTTTCTACTCCTATATCATGCATTTCCTACAATCTCGCTCTTTACTTTACTTCTCTCTCGCTCTCTCTCTTCACACTGTCCCTCTCTTTCCACATTATTTTCTTTCACTCCCTCTCTCCATCTGTCATCCCCCTCTTCTCTCAGCTGGAGGACATATCAGCTGATCTAATTCTATTCTAATAAGGCATATTCATAGTATTCACATCTATCTCCAGGTTAGGTATTATGACTGGTGTCACCGCTGTTTGAGTAAGATGGCGCTGATAGAGATGGCAGCTTCGCTTCAAGTCCTTATGAAACTGTGCAGTATTTAGTTTTGTTTGCCCAGAAAACCTTAAGGGTTATTACATACAGCCGGGAAGAACTATTGGAAATCAGAGAGACGTCAACTTACCAGCACAACTAGCACTACGACCAGGAATACGACTTTCCCAAAGCGGATCCTTTCTCTGCACTTCTCAGGGAATTTGAACTGATTCCAGAGGCCGACGCAAAACGACCTCACCGTAGGACAGGGTGCCGGAATGGTCTTCTAGTGAGGCTTCGGATGCGCGCACACCACCCACCGCTTCCAAGTATATTACTCACTAATGTCCCATCCCTAGTTAACCTGTTTGGGCTGCAAGGGGCAGTATTGAGTAGCCAGATAAAATGTGCCCATTTCAAACGGCCTCGTACTCAATTCTTGCTCGTACAATATGCATATTATTATTACTATTGGATAGAAAACACTCTCTAGATTCTAAAACCGTTTGAATTATTTCTCTGAGTGAAACAGAACTCATTCTGCAGCACATTTCCTGACCAGGAAGTGGAAAGTCTGAAATCGATGCTCTGTTCTTCTTCCTGCCTATAAATGGGTACAAGACTTATTAGTATACATGCACGTCACACACCTTCCTCTGGGTGTCAAGAGGCTGTGAGAGAAGAAATGAGTTGATTATCTTGGTCTGAGATGGAACACATCATCTTGGAATGACGTGTCCACCATTTTCGGTACTCTGAAGGGCGCGAGCTGGACAGTGGGATTGCCTTTTGTTTAGCTGCCGTTACAGGCGACTACAATCTCCGGCTTTGATTTTATTTGATACATGTCACCATATCATCGTAAAGTATGTTTTTTCAATATGGTTTCATCAGATTATTTATATTTTTTCGGGAGTTTTGCCGTGTTCCGTTCTCTTCCGTTTGTTGACATGGAGAGTGTCGTGCCACCCGGCTAGCGCGCTTGCTAAATGAAGAGGGAAAGTGTCCGTTCTGAATCCAAACAACGACTGTTCTGGACAAAGGACACCTTGTCCAACATTCTGATGAAAGATCAGCAAAAGTAAGACCCATTTTATGATGTTATTTCATATATCTGCCGTAGTCGCCGGCGCCCAAGTGTTTCTAGCTATTGTGCTAAGCTAATATAACGCCACATTTTTTTTCCGCTGTAAAACACTTAACCTTTTGGGGCTCTAGGGGGCGCTTTGGAAAAACTGGAAAATATGTGCAAATTTTCAAACGGCCTCTTAATATATTTTTGCTCTTACCATATGCATATTGTTAATACTGTTGGATAGAAAAGAGTCTATAGTTTCTAAAACCGTTTTAATTTTTTCTCTGAGTGGAACACAAGTCCTTTGGCAGCACTTTCCCCGACCAGGAAGTAAAATGCAAGATGTTTATGCTCGCTTCAACGCTCTGCCTATATATGGTCATGCCACCTATGACCCGAAACACACCTCGTACGCCTTCCTCTGGGTGTCAAGAGGACGTCAGAAGAGAAATCTTGTGTTTATCTTGTTCTGACGTGAAATAAGACCTATTTCTTTGGCGTGACCGTCAATTTCAGGAAGTCAGAAGCGCGCGACTTGGGAGAGATATCATGTTTTGTTTGCTGCCGTTTCTGATGTGAACTATCTCCAGCTCGGATTTGATTTGATAAATGAGACCATGTCATCGTAATGTATGTTTTTTCAATATAGTTTAATCAGATTATTTGAATTTTTTCGGGAGTTTTGCAGTGTTCTGTAATGTTTCCTTTGTTTACTTTGGAGAGATCCATGCCACTCGACTAGTACCCAGGCTAAAGGAAGATGGAAAGTTGCCATTCTGAATGGATTGAACGACTATTCTGGACTAAGGACAACTTGATCAACATTCTGATGAAAGATCAGCCAAAGTAAGACCAAATTTATAATGTTATTTCATATATCTGTCGTGCATGTCAACTGGTCGCGCGCGCCCAAGTGTGTCTGTCTGGCGTGGCTATGCTAATTTAGCGCTACATTTAGTTTTCGATGTAAAACATTTCATAAATCGGAAATATTGTCTGGAATCACAAGAATCCTGTTTTTCAATTGCTGCACATTATGTATTTCTCCGAAATGTTTTATGAGGAGTAATTAGGTATTTGATGTTGGTGTCTGTAAATGTTATGGCTGCTTTCGGTGCAATTTTTGAGTGTAGCTGAAATGTAATTTATGATTTATACCTGAAATATGCACATTTTTCAAAAAAAACATATGCTATACAATAAATATGTTATCAGACTGTCATCTTAGGAAGTTGTTTCTTGGTTAGTGGCTATATATATCTTCATTTGGTCGAATTTGTGATAGCTGCTGATGGAGTAAAAAACTGATGGAGTTAGAAAAAGTGGTGTCTTTTGCTAAGGTGGTTAGCTAATAGATTTACATATTTTGTCTTCCCTGTAAAACATTTTAAAAATCGGACATGTTGGCTAGATTCACAAGATGTCTGCCTTTCATATGCTGTTTTGGACTTGTTAATGTGTGAAAGTTAAATATTTAAAAAAAATGTATTTTTTGAATTTGCCGCTCTGCCTTTTCAATGGAGTGTGGGAGGAGTGCCGCTAGCGGCACCCCCATCCTAGACAGGTTAATAAATCGGAAATATTGGCTGGAATCACAAGATGCCTGTCTTTCATTTGCTGTACACTATGTATTTTTCAGAAATGTTTTATGATGAGTAATTAGGTATTTGACGTTGGTGTCTGTAAATGTTATGGCTGCTTTCGGTGCAATTTCTGACTGTAGCTGCAATGTAAACTATGATTTATACCTGAAATATGCAAATTTTTCTAACAAAACATATGCTATACAATAAATATGTTATCAGACTGTCATCTGATGAAGTTGTTTCTTGGTTAGTGACTATTTATACGTTTATTTGGTCGAAATTGTGATAGCTGCATATGCAGGAAAAAAATGGTGGAGAAAAAAAAGTTGTGTTTTTTGCTATCGTTGTTAGTTAATAGAAATACATATTGTGTCTTGTAAAACATTTTAAAAATCAGAATTGATTGTTGGATTCACAAGACGTGTATCTTTCATCTGGTTTCTTGGTCTTGTGATTTTAATGATATTTAGATGCTAGTATTTACTTGTGACGCTATGCTAGGCTATGCTAGTCAGCTTTTTTTACTGATGGGGGTGCTCCCGGATCCGGGATTGTGTGCAAGTAGAAGTTAATAAATGGAACACTAGTCACTTTAACCTGGTTAGATACAGCCTCCACACCTTTAGCTTCCAGAGGAGACAGCGCTAATGTTGCCAGTTAGCTACTCACTGGTTGTGACAGGGAGACAATAACAGTCAGTTGATGACACTTCACTGCTTCCCTCAACACACACAAACGTAAGCACACACACACAACCACGCACACACGCAGACACACACACACACGCAGACACACGCACGCACGCACACACAACCACACACACACGCACACACAACCACACACACACACAGACACACGCAGACACACACATGCAAACACTCATGCACACACACACGCAGACACACGCAGACACACACATGCAAACACTCATGCACACACATGCTCAGACACACAGACACACTCACTCAAAGGTAGGCTAAGCATATAATAAAACAAATGTACAGTAAGAAAGATTATGTTGAAATTTAGATATGTATGAGCTGAGATTATTAAGATAGACACTGTGTTTTGTTGTTTAAAAGCTAAGTAATCAGTACAGTTCAAACAAACCACGACATTCACATAGGCCTTTGGGCAGGCTGTTTTTTGCTATTAGGTGTGTGTTTGTCTCAGCTTCTATGTACAAGTCTGTTCACCCAGACATCAATAGATCCTCACCGGGATCCAAATTGCTTAACAAGCTATCCATTAGGCTAGCAGTCAGCTGGCTGGATCAGCTACCACACACACGCACACACATACGCAGACACACACGATTGTCATCTCTTGAGCCAATTATCCAAGTAAATTACCTTCCTAGGGACTGAGAGAGAGAAGGAATGGAGGGTAAGAAAAGACATGCTGCTGCTACCATGAGAAGATGGCAAGGTGGGGGCGGGGGGTGAGGAGGGGGAGAATTGGGGGGGTGAGAAACCGTGAGGAAAAGGCAGTAAGGCATTTGAGGATGGGGTGGGTGCAGAGGGAGGACGAGGGGTGAGGAGGTGGGAGGAAGAGAGGGTTGAGGAGGCAGGAGGCAGGAGGCAAGAGAGTGGCGAGGAGGAGGGAGGAAGAGATGGGTGAGGTGGGCTATGTTGGGGAAACTTGGAGGTATGACTCACAGGTCGAGGCCAGATCTTTCCTGGAAAGAAGGAAGGGTTTAAAGATTTAAATTAAATTAAGCAAGTCAATTATTTAATTACAGACAGACGGAACATCTTAGAGTTACCACCAGGGGTGGCTTAGTAGGGGCATGGCTTTAAGATAGATACCATGCACTCTCAGAATTAGTGGTGACTCGAGGAACCTTGGGGATTCTGTTTCATGGAAACCTAGTCAGTTGCACAACTGAATGTATTCAACCGTCTTCTCTGAATCAGAGAGGTGTGGCGAGCTGCTTTAATCAACATCATCGGTTCCCAGTTACTGGGGGTTAACTGCCTAGTTCAAGGACAGAACAACAGATTTCTCCACCTTGCCAGCTCAGAGATTCAAACCAGCGACATTTCACTTACTGGCCCAACACACTTAAATGCTAGGCTACCTGCCCCTTGGAGTTAACAGAGGTGTATAAGTTCCTCAAGAGCCTATGCAAATCCCAAAGTTGGAATAATTACCACTTTATTACTATGTATAATCAGCCATGTTAATATTATATTTGAATATGTAATATGCATAAATATCCAATTAACATTTTAATTTGCAGTGTACAAATTTAACATGATGAACAGGAATGACATTTATGCTAACAGGTAGCCAAAAATAACTATCTGAAAGGCTGCCACCTCTTCAATAAATTATTTAGGTTTAAAAGGTTTAAAATTGAAACCCTCCCATCACAAAAAGGTTATAGTTGGAACCTTAACACAGGGGATCCTTTGAAGACCATTCTCAGAGGGTTTCCTCAAGGAACATTTTGAACTGGAACAGTTCTGCCAGTGAAATAACCCAAAAAGTTCTTCCAGGCACCTTTACTTCTAAGATTGTGTTGCTTTCCAAGACCCTGGTATTTGCCTACAGAACAGCACAGGGAACTGCCCCAAACTACTGTCAGTCTATGCTCAAACCCTACACCCCAACCTGACCACTCCATTCTGCCACGTCTGGTCTCTTGGCCCTCCCATTATTATTGTCCATTAGTCTTTGAATCACGACTCATTCTTAATTCCTTTCTTTAAATTTTGGGGAAATATGTGTATTATTTTGCATTGTTAGGTATTACTGCACTGTTGGAGCTAGAAACAAGAATTTCACTGCAACTGCGACAACATCTGCAAAATATGTGTAATAATTAAATTTGATTTGATTCATGCTTAACAAGCTCACACTAACTAATATTATTGGTAGTTGTTTTTTTTCTACATAATGCCTTTGTCTCTCACACACCGAGTACATGTCTGGTTCGACTCATCCATAGGAGATGAGGAGTAGTCCAAAAAAAGAGAGCTTTCCCAGTCTGTTTGGGTAATCCTGTCTTTGTATGGCCTAATGAGATGTAAATCCACGTCCTAAAGTGATTTGCTTTCCCGTGTTTGAAATAATTATACCGACTCTGTCTTGGCTGAAAACCTCTTTAGTTTCATTTGGAACATGACTTTTGTGTTGTCGTGGCAGAAATGTGTCTCGTTGTGACCGACTAAATCCGCCGGATCTGTTTTCCTCTGTTGACAGTCAGAGGATTTGGAGAAGTAAAGTAGTATCCTGGAGGGATACTGTGGTTGTTAGGTGGTTATGAGGATTCATGGCTGGTAAACGGCCAAGAAGGACTAAAGATGCATTTACCATACACTCTTATCCAGAGCAACTAAATCCACCTGCTCTGTTTGTAGTGAGTGAATACATTTTAATACTGGTCCCCCATGGGAATCACACCCACAACCTTGGCGTTTGAAGCGTAATGCTCTACCAACTGAGCTACATGGGAGACTATGCTAGAACAAGTTGCATGACATTTCAGTGGATTTTAAAAGATAATCAGTGTGTTGCATGCAATCAAATAAAAATGATATTGTCAAATGACATCATTGCTGTGAAGAATCCAGATAATGTAAAAAATCTCATTCCACCAGACTTGTAATAAATATTAACATTTTTGTAGTCTCTTGTGTTTGATTTTACACAATGAAATGCAAAAGGAGAGGTCTCTCTCCGTTGTCTCTCTCTCTCTCTCGTTCTCTGTCTTTCTGTCTCTCTCTTGTATATATTTTTTCTTTCTTTCTTGTTCTCTCTCTCTTGTTCTCTCTCTCTCTCTTGCTCTCTCTCTGTCTGGTGTCTCCCCATCACAGCGTACAAAATGAAGTGTGTCTCCCGACGGGGATATGGCGTGTGAGAGTATGTGTGTGGGCTGTGAATTGGTTCCGCATGGGGGCCGTATTAAATGTAACACGCATGGTCCAAAGTCGACGGGTTCCCTTTACACCTTGTGATTACGGGAACCAGGGAGGAGGAGAGTGGGTGTGCCCGACCGTGGCTTCAGAGACGTGCCCAGACAAGGACAAACCTGTGCCCGCCTCCTGCCCACCTAGGCCTAACCTTAACCCCAGGCCTGAAGAAGAAAGGCAGGCTGGTAGGCAGGCAGGCTGGCCCTCGGCTTCACCTGTGGAACGGTTTAACTGGCTGACAACTGGGAGGGTAAAGAGTTGTCTGACCCCCTTCTTCCCTCCTTTCTTCTCCACAGCTAGGGAGCAAGCCTCTGTCTGAAACACGATGTGACCAAACACACAGGTCCTGGTCTGACAGACGATGTGACTAAACACACAGGTCCTGGTCTGAGAGACGATGTGACCAAACACACAGGTCCTGGTCTGAAACATGATGTGACCAAACACACAGGTCCTGGTCTGACAGACGATGTGACCAAACACACAGGTCCTGGTCTGACAGACGATGTGACCAAACACACAGGTCCTGGTCTGAAACATGATGTGACCAAACACACAGGTCCTGGTCTGACAGACGATGTGACCAAACACACAGGTCCTGGTCTGACAGACGATGTGACCAAACACACAGGTCCTGGTCTGAAACATGATGTGACCAAACACACAGGTCCTGGTCTGAAACATGATGTGACCAAACACACCGGTCCTGGTCTGACAGACGATGTGACCAAACACACAGCTTCTGGTCTGAAACATGATGTGACCAAACACATAGGTCCTGGTCTGACAGACGATGTGACCAAACACACAGGTCCTGGTCTGAAACATGATGTGACCAAACACACAGGTGCTGGTCTGAAACACGATGTGACCAAACACACAGGTCCTGGTCTGAAACATGATGTGACCAAACACACAGGTCCTGGTCTGACAGACGATGTGACCAAACACACAGGTCCTGGTCTGAAACACGATGTGACCAAACACACAGGTCCTGGTCTGACAGACGATGTGACCAAACACACAGGTCCTGGTCTGAAACACGATGTGACATAAACACACAGGTCCTGGTCTGACAGACGATGTGACCAAACACACAGGTCCTGGTCTGAAACATGATGTGACCAAACACACAGGTCCTGGTCTGAAACATGATGTGACCAAACACACAGGTCCTGGTCTGACAGACGATGTGACCAAAACACACAGGTCCTGGTCTGACAGACGATGTGACCAAACACACAGGTCCTGGTCTGAAACACGATGTGACATAAACACACAGGTCCTGGTCTGAAACATGATGTGACATAAACACACAGGTGCTGGTCTGAAACATGATGTGACCAAAACACACAGGTCCTGGTCTGAAACATGATGTGACCAAACACACAGGTCCTGGTCTGACAGACGATGTGACCAAACACACAGGTCCTGGTCTGAAACATGATGTGACCAAACACACAGGTGCTGGTCTGAAACATGATGTGACCAAAACACACAGGTCCTGGTCTGAAACATGATGTGACCAAACACACAGGTCCTGGTCTGAAACATGATGTGACCAAACACACAGGTCCTGGTCTGACAGACAATGTGACCAAACACACAGGTCCTGGTCTGAAACATGATGTGACCAAACACACAGGTGCTGGTCTGAAACATGATGTGACCAAACACACAGGTGCTGGTCTGAAACATGATGTGACCAAGCACACAGGTGCTGGTCTGAAACATGATGAGACCAAACACACAGGTCCTGGTCTGAAACACGATGTGACCAAACACACAGGTCCTGGTCTGAAACACGATGTGACCAAACACACAGGTCCTGGTCTGAAACATGATGTGACCAAACACACAGGTCCTGGTCTGAAACATGATGTGACCAAACACACAGGTCCTGGTCTGAAACATGATGTGACCAAAACACACAGGTCCTGGTCTGAAACACGATGTGACCAAACACACAGGTGCTGGTCTGAAACATGATGTGACCAAACACACAGGTCCTGGTCTGACAGACGATGTGACCAAACACACAGGTCCTGGTCTGAAACATGATGTGACCAAACACACAGGTCCTGGTCTGAAACATGATGTGACATAAACACACAGGTCCTGGTCTGAAACATGATGAGACCAAACACACAGGTCCTGGTCTGAAACATGATGTGACCAAACACACAGGTCCTGGTCTGAAACATGATGAGACCAAACACACAGGTCCTGGTCTGACAGACGATGTGACCAAACACACAGGTCCTGGTCTGACAGACGATGTGACCAAACACACAGGTCCTGGTCTGAAACATGATGTGACCAAACACACAGGTCCTGGTCTGAAACACAATGTGACATAAACACACAGGTCTTGGTCTGAAACATGATGTGACCAAACACACAGGTGCTGGTCTGAAACATGATGTGACCAAACACACAGGTGCTGGTCTGAAACATGATGAGACCAAACACACAGGTCCTGGTCTGAAACACGATGTGACCAAACACACAGGTCCTGGTCTGAAACATGATGTGACCAAACACACAGGTCCTGGTCTGAAACACGATGTGACCAAACACACAGGTCCTGGTCTGAAACATGATGTGACCAAACACACAGGTCCTGGTCTGAAACATGATGTGACCAAACACACAGGTCCTGGTCTGAAACATGATGTGACCAAAACACACAGGTCCTGGTCTGAAATACGATGTGACCAAACACACAGGTGCTGGTCTGAAACATGATGTGACCAAACACACAGGTCCTGGTCTGACAGACGATGTGACCAAACACACAGGTCCTGGTCTGAAACATGATGTGACCAAACACACAGGTCCTGGTCTGAAACATGATGTGACATAAACACACAGGTCCTGGTCTGAAACATGATGAGACCAAACACACAGGTCCTGGTCTGAAACATGATGTGACCAAACACACAGGTCCTGGTCTGAAACATGATGAGACCAAACACACAGGTCCTGGTCTGACAGACGATGTGACCAAACACACAGGTCCTGGTCTGACAGACGATGTGACCAAACACACAGGTCCTGGTCTGAAACATGATGTGACCAAACACACAGGTCCTGGTCTGAAACATGATGTGACCAAACACACAGGTCCTGGTCTGACAGACGATGTGACCAAACACACAGGTCCTGGTCTGAAACACGATGTGACATAAACACACAGGTCCTGGTCTGACAGACGATGTGACCAAATACACAGGTCCTGGTCTGAAACATGATGTGACCAAACACACAGGTCCTGGTCTGAAACACGATGTGACCAAACACACAGGTCCTGGTCTGAAACATGATGTGACCAAACACACAGGTCCTGGTCTGAAACATGATGTGGCCAAACACACAGGTCCTGGTCTGACAGACGATGTGACCAAACACACAGGTCCTGGTCTGAAACACGATGTGACCAAACACACAGGTCCTGGTCTGAAACATGATGTGGCCAAACACACAGGTCCTGGTCTGAAACATGATGTGGCCAAACACACAGGTCCTGGTCTGACAGACGATGTGACCAAACACACAGGTCCTGGTCTGACAGACGATGTGACCAAACACACAGGTCCTGGTCTGACAGACGATGTGACCAAACACACAGGTCCTGGTCTGAAACATGATGTGACCAAACACACAGGTCCTGGTCTGAAACATGATGTGGCCAAACACACAGGTCCTGGTCTGAAACATGATGTGACCAAACACACAGGTCCTGGTCTGAAACATGATGTGGCCAAACACACAGGTCCTGGTTTGACAGACGATGTGACCAAACACACAGGTCCTGGTCTGACAGAAAATGTGACCAAACACACAGGTCCTGGTCTGAAACATGATGTGACCAAACACACAGGTCCTGGTCTGAAACATGATGTGACCAAACACACAGGTCCTGGTCTGAAACACGATGTGACCAAAACACACAGGTCCTGGTCTGAAACACGATGTGACATAAACACACAGGTCCTGGTTTGACAGACGATGTGACCAAACACACAGGTCCTGGTCTGACAGAAAATGTGACCAAACACACAGGTCCTGGTCTGAAACATGATGTGACCAAACACACAGGTCCTGGTCTGAAACATGATGTGGCCAAACACACAGGTCCTGGTCTGAAACATGATGTGACCAAACACACAGGTCCTGGTCTGAAACATGATGTGGCCAAACACACAGGTCCTGGTCTGAAACATGATGTGACCAAACACACAGGTCCTGGTCTGAAACATGATGTGGCCAAACACACAGGTCCTGGTTTGACAGACGATGTGACCAAACACACAGGTCCTGGTCTGACAGAAAATGTGACCAAACACACAGGTCCTGGTCTGAAACATGATGTGACCAAACACACAGGTCCTGGTCTGAAACATGATGTGACCAAACACACAGGTCCTGGTCTGAAACACGATGTGACCAAAACACACAGGTCCTGGTCTGAAACACGATGTGACATAAACACACAGGTCCTGGTTTGACAGACGATGTGACCAAACACACAGGTCCTGGTCTGACAGAAAATGTGACCAAACACACAGGTCCTGGTCTGAAACATGATGGGGCCAAACACACAGGTCCTGGTCTGACAGACGATGTGACCAAACACACAGGTCCTGGTCTGACAGACGATGTGACCAAACATTCTCCTGGAACAAAGTTGTAGCAGGATGCTTTAAAGTTTGGTTCAGACAGGCTGGGTGAAGGAGAAGGAGAAGAGGTACTTCTGCTTTATGTGGAGAACAGTGGGAGAGATGGACATGGACATGAAGTCAACATAAGTACACAACTCCCCTGGGGTGAAAGGGTGAGGAATGGAGGGCTGAAAGGGTGAGGAATGGAGGGGTGAAGGGTGAGGAATGGAGGTGTGAAGGGTGAGGAATGGAGGGGTGAAGGGTGAGAGAAAGAGAGGATATGGAGAGAAGAGATGAAGAGGTAAGTGGTTGAAGCAGATTAATGAAGTTATGGGGTGATTCTGTGGAGAGAGAGAGATTAAGAGAAGATACGATGAGGAAAGAGAAAGCGAAGATATGAGGAAAGAGAAGATATGAGGATGAAAGAGAATATATGATGAGTAGAGAGAAAGGGAAGATATTGAGAGGAGAGTGAAAAATAATAAATTGCGAGGAAAGAGAAAGAGAAGATATGATGAGGAAAGAGAAGATATGATGAGTAGAGAGAAAGGGAAGATATGATGAGGAGAGAGAAAGGGAAGATATGATGAGGAGAGAGAAAGGGAAGATATGATGAGGAAAGAGAAGATAAGATAAGGAAAGAGAAGATGTGATGAGGAAAGAGAAGATATGATGAGGAAAGAGAAGATATGATGAGGAAAGAGAAGATGTGATGAGGAAAGAGAAGATGTGATGAGGAAAGAGAAGATATGATGAGGAAAGAGAAGATGTGATGAGGAAAGAGAAGATATGATGAGGAAAGCGAAAGAGAAGATATGGTGAGGAAAGAGAAGATATGATGAGGGAAGCGAAAGAGAAGATATGGTGAGGAAAGAGAAGATATGATGAGGAAAGCGAAAGAGAAGATATGGTGAGGAAAGAAGAAGAGAAGATATGAGGTGGAGAGAGGCTGCGTGGATGCGTGTGGGGGTGTTTGTGTGTGTGTGCATGTCTGTTGGGTGAAGAGCACACAAACATGCACACGCAAGCCCGCACACACGCACGTACATGCAGACTGTTCGGACAATTCTCATGTGATCCAGTGTCCCTATGAACTTACATGACTGTGTTACTAGCCCATAAGATAAAGTAAGGCAATTACAGTTTAGACTTTAATTGTTTAATAGAGATTATCCCTTTCCTTTGCTCCTTTGAGTCTGAACCTTTGTTCCCTGTGACAAATACACCCCTACTGATAGTCTCTGAGCTACCCACCATATAGCTCACACACCAACTGTCAGTCAGATACCTGCTCACAGAGAGAGACAGAGACAGACAGAGACAGACAGAGACAAAGAGACAGAGAGAGAGAGATGGGTATGTACATAGTCAGTGGTAGGCTTCGAGGGGACTCCTATGGTAGGTACACCTATAGCTCATCTCTTAGCAGTAGTACTGAAGACTACTTTATCACTGACCTCTACCCAGAGTCTCTCAGAGAGTTCACAGTCAGCCCACTGACACCCATATCAGATCACAACAAAATCACTGTCTACTTGAAAAGAGCAATACTCAATCATGAGGCATCAAAGCCAAAGAAACTGAGTAAAATTAATTAAGAAATGCTATAGATGGAAGGAATGTAGTGTGGAAACCTACCGAAAAACAATTAGGCAACAACAAATTGAATCCCTTTTAGACAACTTCCTAGACAAAATGTTCCACTTTAAAACCGAAGGTGTAAACTTGACAGTAGAACATCTAAACAGTATATTTGACCTCTCAGCTTCCCTATCAGATCTAAAACATTCAAACAGAAAACCGAAGACAATGAACAACAATGACAAATGGTTTGATAAAGAATGCAAAAACCTATGGGAGAAAATGAGAAACCTGTCCAACCAAAAAATATGGAGACCCAGAAAACCTGAGTTTACGCCCTCGCTATGGTGAATCACTAATTCAATACAGAAATACACTATGGAAAAGAAGGAACAGCACGTCAGAAATCAGCTCAATGTAATTGACGAATCCATAGACTTCTGGGAAAATTGGAAAACACTAAACAAATAACACCACAAAGAATGATCTATCCAAAATGGAGATGTATGGGTAAACCACTTCTCCAATCGTTTTGGCTCAATGACAAAGAACAAACAGCAGAAACATATACATGATCAAATACAAATCTTAGAATCAACTATTAAAGACAACCAGAACACACTAGATTCTACAATTACCTTGATATAACTACAGGACAAAATAAAATCCCTCCAATCCAAAAAGGCCTGTGGTGTTGATGGTATTCTCATTAAAATTATAAAATATACAGACAACAAACTGGCTATACTTAAACTTTTAACATCATCCTTAGCTCTGGCATCATCCCCAATATTTGGACTGATCACCCCAATCCACAAAAGTGGACACAAATTTGACCCCAATAACTACCGTGGGATATGCGTCAACAGCAACCTTGGGAAAATCCTCTGCATTATCATTAACATCAGACTCCTACATTTCCTCAGTGAAAACAATGTACTAAGCAAATGTCAAATTGGCTTTTTACCAAATTATCATATGACAGACCACATATTCACCCTGCACACCTTAATTGACAAACAAACAAACCAAAATAAAGCCAAAGTCTTCTCATGCTTTGTTGATTTCAAAAAAATCTTTGACTCAGTTTTGCATTAGAGTCTGCTATACAAATTAATGGAAAGTGGTGTTGGGGGAAAAACATATGACATAAAATCCATGTACACAAACAAGTCTGCGGTTAAAATGGGAAAGAAAACACATTTCATTCCACAGGGCTGTGGGGTGAGACAGGGATGCAGCTTAAGCCCCACTCTCTTCAACATATATATCAACGAATTGGCGAGGGCACTAGAACAGTCTGCAGCACCCGGCCTCACCCTACTAAAATCTGAAGTTAAATGTCTACTCTTTGCTGATCTGGTGCTTCTGTCACCAACCAAGCAGGGCCTACAGCAGCACCTAGATCTTCTGCACAGATTATGCCAGACCTGGGACATGACAGTAAATCTCAGTAAATCCAAAATAATGGTGTTCCAAAAAAGGTCCAGTCGCCAGGACCACAAATACAAATTCAATCTAGACACCCTTGACCAAGAGCACACAAAAACGATACATACATCGACCTAAACATCAGCGCCACAGGTAACTTCCTCAAAGCTGTGAACGATCTGAGAGACAAGGCAAGAACGGCCTTCTATGCCACCAAAAGGAACATAAGATTCAACATACCAATTAGGATCTGGCTAAAAATACTTGAATCAGTTGTAGAACCCATTGCCCTTTATGGTTGTGAGGTCTGGGTTCCGCTCACCAACCAGGAATTCACAAAATGGGACAAAGACCAAATTGAGACTGTATGCAGAATTCTGCAAAAATATCTGTGTACAACGTAAAACACCAAATAATGCATGCAAGGCAGAATTAGGCTGATACCCGCTAATGATCAATTTCCAGAAAATAGATGTTAAATTCGACAACCAAACCTTCCATAACAAAGCCATTACCTACAGAGAGATGAACCTGGAGAAGAATCCCCTATGCCAGCTGGTCCTGGGGCTCTGTTCACAAACAGACCCCACAGAGCCCCAGGACAGCAACACAGTTAAACCCAACCAAATCATGAAAAAACAAAAATATAATTACTTGACACATTGGAAAGAATTAACAAAAAAAACAGAGCAAACTAGAATGCTTTTTGGCCCTAAACAGAGAGTACACAGTGGCAGAATACCTGACCACTGTGACTGACCCAAACTTAAGGAAATCTTTGACTATGTACATACTCAGTGAGCTTAGCCCTGCTATTGAGAAAGGCCGCCGTATGCAGACCTGGCTCTCAAGAGAAGACAGGCTATGTGCACACTGCCCACAAAATGAGGTGGAAAGCTGAGCTGCACTTCCTAACTTCTTGCCCAATGTATGACCATATTAGAGAGACATATTTCCTTCAGATTACACAGATTCACAAACAATTATTTGGGGGAAAAAAATGATTTTGACAAACCCCCATATCTACTGTGTGAAATACCACAGTGTGCCATCACAGCAGCAAGACTTGTGACCTTTTGCCACAAGAAAAGGGCAACCAGTGAAGAACAAACACCATTGTTGTAATGAACATGATGGAGACAGAGAGCTGGTTTCAAGCGCAGGGTGCAGCAGGTGTTTAATGTAAAGGACCACAGGAGGAAGCAGGTAGCTGGCAGGCAGCAGATCATACACAGGGGGTCCATAAGGCAACAGTACAGGCAGGGAAAGGGCTAGTAACGTAGTCCAGGAGATCAGGCAATAGGTAGATAACAGGAAATCCGATAGGCTGAAGTACAGGAAGGGAATAGGCAAAAGGCGTCGTTAGTGAGGCAGGCAAAAACTATCATATACGGGATGGGAATCCCAGCGCTCCGAAGAGAAGTGTGTCAAACACAAACAATACCTCACAAAGATGGGGTGCAAAGAACTGAACTAATTCGTGTGCGATAATGACATACAGGTGTGTTAACAGGTCGTCAGAATTCGGGGTGATTGGGATCTGGAGAGTGAGCTGCGTTCAGGCGATCTTTGTGTGTGAGAGTGTGAGCTGCATTCAGGGGATCTACATGTCTGAGAGTGTGAGTTGGAAAGTGTGCTGGAAATTGAGCTGCGTTCAGGGGATCTACGTGTCTGAGAGTGTGAGCTGGAAAGTGGGCTGGGAAGTGAGCTGCGTTCAGGGGATCTACATGTGTGAGTTGGAAGCAGACGTTACAATTGTAAATGCAACTCATATTTATGTTGATTTATTTTCCTTTTTGTAAATTAACCTTTTGCACATCGTTACAACACTGTATATAGACATAATATGACATTTGAAATGTATTTATTCTGTTGGATCTTCTGTGAGTGTAATGTTTACTGTTCATGCTTTTTATTGTATATTTCTCTTTTGTTTATTATCTTTTCACTTGCTTTGGCCATGTTAACATATGTTTCCCATGCCAATAAAGCCCTTTGAATTGAATTGTTCTGAGAGAGAGATGGGCCTATCCACCCTCTCTATATCTATCAGTGCGTCTCAGCAGTAGGTGGAACCTGTAACATCCAGATGGTAGCGTATTTTACCACAACACACATTACAGCCAGTAACCATGTCTCCATCACAAAGTATTTTGCAAGTAAAGTCATAGTCATAGTGTCATAGTGTCATAGTGTCTGTAAAATTAATGATGCGAGAAATGGTGGTGGAAACACCTTTATGCGCAAATATTTATATACTAACCATCGTATTTAAGTAAACATCGAGCCACGCGATATGGTGTGACTACGACTTGGGAAACCATGCCGTTTATTAAGCTACAGATTAAATAAATGATGATGAACTTCACAGGGAGGTGAAAGTGTACGGTGATGAGCTTGATGCTCCTTTCCAATAAATATCCAGGGTTTTATTCTGGT
Organism: Salvelinus fontinalis; assembly: GCF_029448725.1. Classification (NCBI taxonomy): domain Eukaryota; kingdom Metazoa; phylum Chordata; class Actinopteri; order Salmoniformes; family Salmonidae; genus Salvelinus; species Salvelinus fontinalis. The sequence goes on along the minus strand of NC_074679.1, from coordinate 19,052,629 downwards.
GACATGATGATCGATGCTTGACTGACATTTGCTCTTATCTATAATAATCTCATCCACACAGCCTGCCCACACTGTATCTCAGAGCAACAAGTCATTTGGTGGAAGCACACCGCCGGTGGGAAAATGCATCTATTTTATTTCATGTGGATTTTAGTGTATTCACATGAAAATCTGTTGCCAATTGGATGGAAACCTAGCTAGGGATTAGGAAATGTCTTGAATTTTCAAATGTAATTGATTGAAATGTCTGATTTGGCAAAGAATAAGGATTAACAAGGGTTCAGACCTAATTTCATGTCGTCAATTGCAACCAGACCTCAGTCAAAATAAGATTTGTTTGCTTTCAAGTACTTGAGGTGTGCTTGATTTGCGAGACACGGCAGGTGGACGGAGTTTGTGATGTGACACTGAATCCCACGACTTTAAAGACCAAAACACAAATTTTGAGTTTGATGGAATATCACGTGCGCACACACAAGCACGCACACATACCCCACCCCCCATCCACGCACACACACACTTTAATGTGTGTGTCTATGCGTACAGTGATCAGTAGAAGTGTATGAAGCAGCCTGGGGAGACTTGGCATTCTGGAGGAAATGTTAGTTTTAACAAGTCATTTATTTGACTGATTTGCTGTAACTGATCTGCACCTGGCCATCAGAGCATGAAAAATCCTGCTGGTGCCATCCCAAGCCAAGCCTCATTGGCATCACACACACACATACACACACACACACACACACACACACACACACACACACACACACACACACACACACACACACACACACACACACACACACACACACACACACACACACACACACACACACGCATTCATGCATGAATAAACACTCATACACACACAAACATACACACACACGTAAATAAACACATACACACACACACAGACAACGGCACACTCACCTTACAGTAAGATGCACTTTAGCCTTCATCTCCTGTATAGTTGCATGATAAATCTGCAGCTTGGATCTATGTGATACGCTCTCTCTCTCCCTTACTCTCTCTCCCTCCCTTACCCTTTGTCTTTCTCTCTCTCTCTCCCTTACCCTCTATCTTTTCTCACCTACTCTCTGTCTTTCTCTCTCTCTCTCCCTTACCCTCTATCTTTTCTCCCTTACCCTCTATCTTTCTCTCTCACGCTCCCTTACCCTCTATCTTTTCTCCCTTACCCTCTGTCTTTCTCTCTCACGCTCCCTTACCCTCTATCTTTTCTCCCTTACCCTCTGTATTTCTCTCTCTCTCTCCCTTACCCTCTATCTTTTCCCCATTACCTTCTGTCTTTCTCTCTCTCTCTCCCTTACCCTCTATCTTTTCTCCGTTACCCTATGTCTCTGTCTTTCTCTCCCTCCCTTAACCTCGATCTCTCTCTCTCCCTTACACCTTTTCTTTGTCTCTCTCTTTCTCTTTCCCCCTCTCCTCTCACCTCCTGACCTATGGTAATGTTAACAAGCAGGTGTCTAGATATCAGGGAGAACAGTGATGTTACAGCGTTCGAACACATCAGATACAGGATTCTAACCCACCTCCCGAGTGGTGCAGCGGTCTAAGGCACTGCATCTCAGTGCTCACTACAGATCCTGGTTCGATTCCAGGCTGTATCACAACTGGCCGTGATTGAGAGTCCCATAGGGCGGCACACAATTGGCCCAGCGTCGTCCGGGTTAGGGTTTGGCCGGGGTAGGCTGTCATTGTTAATAAGAATTTGTTCTTAAGTGACTTGCCTACTTAAAAACAGGTCAAATAAAAATAAAAATAAAAACAACCCAATATACTATGCAAAAACCATTGACCCATACAAGCCAAGGCACTCATATGTCTGAGATAACAGTACTACAAGGTCCAGAAAGCAACACCACTTGCTAACCTCACTCTGTCTTCTTCTGTGTGTTGTAGCGTTGTCATTAGAGCAGGTATGGGGTAAATGCCCTGATTACACCATGATTAAAGTAGCAACATTCAATAAGAAGCAGAGAGAGAGGCCTAGTTCCACCACCTCCCCAGCAGTGCTCTCTCTCGCTCTCTCTCTCTTCCTAATTCTCAGTTCGATTTTTTCCCCTCTCTTCTTCGTGTGTGAATAATAGTCTACAGAGTGGTGACAGATGTGCAATATCGCCTCTTTTCTCAGGGAAGAAATGCTGGGTTGTCCTGCATGTCAGCTCTCTCTCTTTTGTGCTGCTGAGGTCCTGTCCCCATTATGGCTGATTTTGACACAGAAAGAGAGGCCCTGCACACACACACTCGACACAAGGACCATTCATCTGCATTCTATTGTCCACTTATGCAGTGTGTGTTGGTGTGTGTGTATGTGTGTATGTTTGTGCTTGAAAGAAAGAAAGAAAGAAAGAAAGAAAGAAAGAAAAAACAGGAGTACGGTTGACATGATATTCACGGCACAGCAACTCCAGGAAAAGTGTCGTGAACAACATCACGACCTCTCCAAGGCCTTCAACGACCTCTCCACGGCCTTCGACGACCTCTCCAAGGCCTTCGACGACCTCTCCAAGGCCTTCGACGACCTCTCCAAGGCCTTCGACGACCTCTCCAAGGCCTTCGACGACCTCTCCAAGGCCTTTGACGACCTCTCCAAGGCGTTCGACGACCTCCCCAAGGCCTTCGACGACCTCTCCAAGGCATTCAACAACCTCTCCAAGGCCTTCGACGACCTCTCCAAGGCCTTCGACCACTTATCCAAGGCCTTCGACGACCTCTCCAAGGCCTTTAACGACCTCTCCAAGGCTTTCGACGACCTCTCCAAGGCCTTCGACGACCTCTCCAAGGCTTTCGACAACCTCTCCAAGGCCTTCAACGACGTTTCCAAGGCCTTCGACGACCTCTCCAAGGCCTTCGACGACCTCTCAAAAGGCCTTCTACAACCTCTCCAAGGCTTTCGACAACCTCTCCAAGGCCTTCAACGACGTTTCCAAGGCCTTCGACGACCTCTCCAAGGCCTTTAACGACCTCTCCAAGGCCTTCGACGACCTCTCCAAAGCTTTCGACAACCTCTCCAAGGCCTTCAACGACGTTTCCAAGGCCTTCGACGACCTCTCCAAGGCCTTCGACGACCTCTCCAAGGCCTTCGACGACCTCTCCAAGGCCTTCGACGACCTCTCCAAGGCCTTCGACGACCTCTCAAAAGGCCTTCTACAACCTCTCCAAGGCCTTCGACACTGTGAGCAGTCAGCTACTATGGGGCATTCTACTCAAATTTGACTGTCCAGACAAATTTGTCAACATCTTCGCCAGATCCCAATGGGATGATGGCTCGGATGGCCAAAGGAGGGCAGGAGGCAGTGCCCTTTGTAGTAAGCATCGGTGTGATGCAGGGGTGTGTGCTGGCACCTGTACTCTTTAACATCTTCCTCCTATGTGTCACCCTGCTTCTCCACAAGGAGCTTGAGGACAGCAGCGGGGTTGCGGTGGACTTCAGGCTGGATGGAAACCTGTTCAACATCAGGAGGCTCCAAGCAACCAACAAGGTTTTGACGGATCGGGTTCTTGAGCTGCAATATACTGATGACTGTGCTCTTGTGGTCAACACTCCGGAAGACCTTCAGTCCATCCTTGTAGCAGCTGTGAGGGTCTATAGCAGGATGGGACTATCTATCAACACCACCAAGACAGAGGTGGTCTGCAATGGCTCTCCACCCACCATGCATGTCTCCAACATTGAACACAAATCACTGGCAACAGTCCCATCCTTCAAATACCTGGGCAGCATCCTCTCAGAGAACTGCAGCATCGACCTCAAAATTCAAAATCGGATCAAGCAAGCATCAGCTGCCTTCGGGAAACTCAGACGCAGGGTCTTCCAAAACAGGGATCCACACCTTCACACCAAGGTCACTGTCTATCAAGTTGTCTGCATCAACACTTTACAGCTGTGAAGGTCACTTACAGTCACCACAACAAGCAGCTCGAGCGATTCCACATAAGATGCCTGCAGTGCATCCTGGGAATCACCTGGTGCAACCGTGTGCCCCATACAGAAATAATTGCTAAGACAACTTGCAATAGTATGGAGGCCATGGTCCCCCAACACCAACTGTAAGAGTATGGAGGCCATGGTCCCCCAACACCCACTGCAAGAGTATGGAGGCCATGGTCCCCCAACACCCGCTGCAAGAGTATGGAGGCCATGGTCCCCCAACACCAACTGTAAGAGTATGGAGGCCAAGGTCCCCCAACACCAACTGTAAGAGTATGGAGGCCATGGTCCCCCAACACCAACTGTAAGAGTATAGAGGCCATGGTCCCCCAACACCAACTGTAAGAGTATGGAGGCCAAGGTCCCCCAACACCAACTCTAAGAGTATGGAGGCCATGGTCCCCCAACACCAACTGTAAGAGTATGGAGGCCATGGTCCCCCAACACCAACTGTAAGAGTATGGAGGCCATGGTCCCCCAACACCAACTGTAAGAGTATGGAGGCCATGGTCCCCCAACACCAACTGTAAGAGTATGGAGGCCATGGTCCTCCAACACCAACTGTAAGAGTATAGAGGCCATGGTCCCCCAACACCAACTGTAAGAGTATGGAGGCCATGGTCCCCCAACACCAACTGTAAGAGTATAGAGGCCATGGTCCCCCAACACCAACTGTAAGAGTATGGAGGCCATGGTCCCCCAACACCAACTGTAAGAGTATGGAGGCCGTGGTCCCCCAACACCAACTGTAAGAGTATGGAGGCCATGGTCCCCCAACACCAACTGTAAGAGTATGGAGGCCATGGTCCCCCAACACCAACTGTAAGAGTATGGAGGCCATGGTCCCCCAACACCAACTGTAAGAGTATGGAGGCCATGGTCCCCCAACACCAACTGTAAGAGTATGGAGGCCATGGTCCTCCAACACCAACTGTAAGAGTATGGAGGCCATGGTCCCCCAACACCAACTGTAAGAGTATGGAGGCCATGGTCCCCCAGCACCAACTGTAAGAGTATGGAGAACATGGTACCCCAACACCAACTGTAGGAGTATGGAGGCCATGGTCCCCCAACACCAACTGTAAGAGTATGGAGGCCATGGTCCTCCAACACCAAATGTAAGAGTATGGAGGCCATGGTCCCCCAACACCAACTGTAAGAGTATGGAGGCCATGGTCCCCCAACACCAATTGTAAGAGTATGGAGGCCATGGTCCCCTAACACCAACTGGAAGAGTAAGGAGGCCATGGTCCCCTAACACCAATTGTAAGAGTAAGGAGGCCATGGTCCCCTAACACCAACTGGAAGAGTAAGGAGGCCATGGTCCCCCAACACCAACTGTAGGAGTATGGAGGCCATGGTTCCCCAACACCAACTGTAGGAGTATGGAGGCCATGGTCCCTCAACACCAACTGTAGGAGTATGTAGGCCATGGTCCCCCAACACCAACTGTAGCAGTATGGAGGCCATGGTTCCCCAACACCAACTGTAGGAGTATGGAGGCCATGGTTCCCCAACACCAACTGTAAGAGTATGGAGGCCATGGTCCCCCAACACCAATTGTAAGAGTATGGAGGCCATGGTTCCCCAACACCAACTGTAAGAGTATAGAGGCCATGGTCCCCAACACCAACTGTAGGAGTATGGAGGCCATGGTTCCCCAACACCAACTGTAAGAGTATGGAGGCCATGGTTCCCCAACACCAACTGTAAGAGTATGGAGGCCATGGTTCCCCAACACCAACTGTAAGAGTATGGAGGCCATGGTCCCCCAACACCAACTGTAAGAGTATGGAGGCCATGGTCACCCAACACCAACTGTAGGAGTATGGAGGCCATGGTCACCCAACACCCACTGTAGGAGTATGGAGGCCATGGTCCCCCAACACCTAATGTATGAGTATGGAGGCCATGGTCCCCCAACACCCACTGTAAGAGTATGGAGGCCATGGTTCCACAACACCAACTGTAGCAGTATGGAGGCCATGGTCCCCCAACACCAACTGTAGCAGTATGGAGGCCATGGTTCCCCAACACCAACTGTAGGAGTATGGAGGCCATGGTTCCCCAACACCAACTGTAGGAGTATGGAGGCCATGGTCCCCCAACACCAACTGTAGGAGTATGGAGGCCATGGTCCCCCAACACCAACTGTAGGAGTATGGAGGCCATGGTCCCCCAACACCAACTGTAGGAGTATGGAGGCCATGGTTCCCCAACACCAACTGTAAGAGTATGGAGGCCATGGTCCCCCAACACCAATTGTAAGAGTATGGAGGCCATGGTCCCCTAACACCAACTGGAAGAGTAAGGAGGCCATGGTCCCCTAACACCAATTGTAAGAGTAAGGAGGCCATGGTCCCCTAACACCAACTGGAAGAGTAAGGAGGCCATGGTCCCCCAACACCAACTGTAGGAGTATGGATGCCATGGTCCCCCAACACCAACTGTAGGAGTATGGAGGCCATGGTTCCCCAACACCAACTGTAAGAGTATGGAGGCCATGGTCCCCCAACACCAACTGTAGGAGTATGGAGGCCATGGTCCCCCAACACCAACTGTAGGAGTATGGAGGCCATGGTCCCCCAACACCAACTGTAGGAGTATGGAGGCCATGGTTCCCCAACACCAACTGTAAGAGTATGGAGGCCATGGTCCCCCAACACCAATTGTAAGAGTATGGAGGCCATGGTCCCCTAACACCAACTGGAAGAGTAAGGAGGCCATGGTCCCCTAACACCAATTGTAAGAGTAAGGAGGCCATGGTCCCCTAACACCAACTGGAAGAGTAAGGAGGCCATGGTCCCCCAACACCAACTGTAGGAGTATGGAGGCCATGGTCCCCCAACACCAACTGTAGGAGTATGGAGGCCATGGTTCCCCAACACCAACTGTAAGAGTATGGAGGCCATGGTCCCCCAACACCAATTGTAAGAGTATGGAGGCCATGGTCCCCTAACACCAACTGGAAGAGTAAGGAGGCCATGGTCCCCTAACACCAATTGTAAGAGTAAGGAGGCCATGGTCCCCTAACACCAACTGGAAGAGTAAGGAGGACATGGTCCCCCAACACCAACTGTAGGAGTATGGAGGCCATGGTCCCCCAACACCAACTGTAGGAGTATGGAGGCCATGGTTCCCCAACACCAACTGTAAGAGTATGGAGGCCATGGTCCCCCAACACCAACTGTAGGAGTATGGAGGCCATGGTCCCCCAACACCAACTGTAGGAGTATGGAGGCCATGGTCCCCCAACACCAACTGTAGGAGTATGGAGGCCATGGTTCCCCAACACCAACTGTAAGAGTATGGAGGCCATGGTCCCCCAACACCAATTGTAAGAGTATGGAGGCCATGGTCCCCTAACACCAACTGGAAGAGTAAGGAGGCCATGGTCCCCTAACACCAATTGTAAGAGTATGGAGGCCATGGTCCCCTAACACCAACTGGAAGAGTAAGGAGGCCATGGTCCCCCAACACCAACTGTAGGAGTATGGAGGCCATGGTCCCCCAACACCAACTGTAGGAGTATGGAGGCCATGGTTCCCCAACACCAACTGTAAGAGTATGGAGGCCATGGTCCCCCAACACCAATTGTAAGAGTATGGAGGCCATGGTCCCCTAACACCAACTGGAAGAGTAAGGAGGCCATGGTCCCCTAACACCAATTGTAAGAGTAAGGAGGCCATGGTCCCCTAACACCAACTGGAAGAGTAAGGAGGCCATGGTCCCCCAACACCAACTGTAGGAGTATGGAGGCCATGGTCCCCCAACACCAACTGTAGGAGTATGGAGGCCATGGTCCCTCAACACCAACTGTAGGAGTATGGAGGCCATGGTCCCCCAACACCTAATGTATGAGTATGGAGGCCATGGTCCCCCAACACCCACTGTAAGAGTATGGAGGCCATGGTCACCCAACACCAACTGTAAGAGTATGGAGGCCATGGTCCCCCAACACCCACTGTAAGAGTATGGAGGCCATGGTCCCCCAACACCTAATGTATGAGTATGGAGGCCATGGTCCCCCAACACCCACTGTAAGAGTAAGGAGGCCATGGTCCCCCAACACCAACTGTAGGAGTATGGAGGCCATGGTCCCCCAACACCAACTGTAGGAGTATGGAGGCCATGGTCCCTCAACACCAACTGTAGGAGTATGGAGGCCATGGTCCCCCAACACCAACTGTAGGAGTATGGAGGCCATGGTCCCCTAACACCAACTGGAAGAGTAAGGAGGCCATGGTCCCCCAACACCAACTGTAGGAGTATGGAGGCCATGGTCCCCCAACACCAACTGTAGGAGTATGGAGGCCATGGTTCCCCAACACCAACTGTAAGAGTATGGAGGCCATGGTCCCCCAACACCAATTGTAAGAGTATGGAGGCCATGGTCCCCTAACACCAACTGGAAGAGTAAGGAGGCCATGGTCCCCTAACACCAATTGTAAGAGTAAGGAGGCCATGGTCCCCTAACACCAACTGGAAGAGTAAGGAGGCCATGGTCCCCCAACACCAACTGTAGGAGTATGGAGGCCATGGTCCCCCAACACCCACTGTAAGAGTATGGAGGCCATGGTTCCACAACACCAACTGTAGCAGTATGGAGGCCATGGTCCCCCAACACCAACTGTAGCAGTATGGAGGCCATGGTTCCCCAACACCAACTGTAGGAGTATGGAGGCCATGGTTCCCCAACACCAACTGTAGGAGTATGGAGGCCATGGTCCCCCAACACCAACTGTAGGAGTATGGAGGCCATGGTCCCCCAACACCAACTGTAGGAGTATGGAGGCCATGGTCCCCCAACACCCACTGTAGGAGTATGGAGGCCATGTGTGTGTGTGTGTGTGTGTGTGTGTGTGTGTGTGTGTGTGTGTGTGTGTGTGTGTGTGTGTGTGTGTGTGTGTGTGTGTGTGTGTGTGTGTACGCAGCCCCTCTGGCCAGGGGATGAGTGAACAATGGCAGGATCTTGATTAGCTGAGATAAATAAATACATTGATTTCTCTGAGGAGGAAATACCACCGTTACCAGGTCATGTAGCTCTCTTTATCTGTTCCTCAAACATGTCACTTCTGGTACCGCTGCATGGTAATTACTAATCAAATCAAATCAAATGTATTTATATAGTTCCGTTTTTTATAATTCATAAATTTGCTAAAATGTATAAAAACCTGTTTTTGCTTAATTATTTTGAGCTATTGTGTGTAGATTTATGAGGGGATAAAACAATTTAGTTCATTTTAGAATAAGGCTGTAACGTAACAAAATGTGGAAACAGTCAAGGGGTCTGAATACTTTCTGAATGTACTGTGTAATACTTACTGTAGCTAGCGTAGCACATTAATGAATCTCTTCCTATTCAAAAGACTCCACAAGTGTGACAGTGTTTATTTACAGTACTGATTTATTTCCCCTCTCATCCCCTCCCCCCCTCCCCCTCTCATCCCCTCTCCCCCTCTCCTCCCCTTCCTTCTCCTTCTCCCCTCCACTACCCTCCCTTCCCCTTCTCTCCTCAACTACCCTTCTCTCCCCTTCTCCTGTCTCAGCCATTGAATTAGCAGGTGCATTAACGGCAGGCCAAGCCATGTAATGCTTTACACAACTGACACTGTGCATAAATAATTTCATAATGAGAAAGGAGCGAATTAGCAGGACTGCACTTCGCTAGTAATGACAGGGCAGCCATATTGGCCATGTGTCCTCTCACTGTGGTGTTGTTAGCTTCACATGACTGTATTACGCACAATACTTTCACCAGCATTTATTTTTTAAACTTTCCTTTTACAACTTCCATTGAGATTTTGTGTGTGTGTGTGTGTGTGTGTGTGTGTGTGTGTGTGTGTGTGTGTGTGTGTGTGTGTGTGTGTGTGTGTGTGTGTGTGTGTGTGTGTGTGTGTGTGTGTGTGTGTGTGTGTGTGTGTGTGTGTGTGTGTGTGACTATGCCCTCTGCTAGTTCTGGACCTCTCCTGACCTTGAGGAAATCAGTAGACTTGGGGACATGTTGGTGTAATACCCAGACAATATGTCCAATTGAATCTTCCTTAGTGTGTGTGTGAAGGAGAGTGAGAATGTGTCTTTGTGGGACAGAGAGAGAGAGGTCTCCGATGGAGCTAGTGTCTCTTTTGTCTTACTCCTGCTCTGCTCCTTGTTTGTGTTCGGTTATTACCAGTCTTCAGCTCTCCACTTATCAACCCCAGAAAGACTCCCAAAGTTAGAGAGGAGAAAATGAACCATCGCCTGAACCAGACGTGGATTCCGTCTTAGCCTCAGCCTTACCATTTCTTAATGTCACCCTCTCTCCCAGCCTCATTCACTCTGCAGAGAGCAGCTTTCAGTAAGCTCTTGAGTGATTGGTTGTGTGTTGGGAGAATACAACCCTGACCCGTCCTCTCTCTGTGATACAGAGTAACAATACTACCATCAGAAACTTCACACCAGGATTAGAGAACTATACAATTATAGAATTGCAGGATTGTAGTATTAGAACTATTGAATTGTGGAATTGTAGAATTGTAGAACAATAGAATGATAGAATGGATCAGGGAGACCCTACAATGCATCTGTATGATTTCCAATCCTGTTACAGGCCTGTTTCTGCTATCCATCTCACAGCGTATTGTCAAAACTTCCAGACTCTAGTCTTCAAGGGGGAAACTCACATTTTATTTGGGCCTATTATCTGGTCTGGTTAAACTGCTCACTGTGAAGTGGCTATGTTTTGTCTCAGTAAGCCAGGGAGAGAGTAGGTGGCTATCTTCCCTGTGCGTGTTTTGTCTCAGTAAGCTAGGGAGAGAGTAGGTGGCTATCTTCCCTGTGTGTGTTTTGTCTCAGTAAGCTAGGAAGAGAGTAGGTGGCTATCTTCCCTGTGTGTGTTTTGTCTCAGTAAGCTAGGGAGAGAGTAGGTGGCTATCTTCCCTGTGTGTTTTGTCTCAGTAAGCTAGGGAGAGAGTAGGTGGCTATCTTCCCTGTGCGTGTTTTGTCTCAGTAAGCTAGGGAGAGAGTAGGTGGCTATCTTCCCTGTGCGTGTTTTGTCTCAGTAAGCTAGGGAGAGAGTAGGTGGCTATCTTCCCTGTGTGTTTTGTCTCAGTAAGCTAGGGAGAGAGTAGGTGGCTATCTTCCCTGTGCGTGTTTTGTCTCAGTAAGCTAGGGAGAGAGTAGGTGGCTATCTTCCCTGTGCGTGTTTTGTCTCAGTAAGCTAGGGAGAGAGTAGGTGGCTATCTTCCCTGTGCGTGTTTTGTCTCAGTAAGCTAGGGAGAGAGTAGGTGGCTATCTTCCCTGTGTGTGTGTTTGTCTCAGTAAGCTAGGGAGAGAGTAGGTGGCTATCTTCCCTGTGTGTGTGTTTGTCTCAGTAAGCTAGGGAGAGAGTAGGTGGCTATCTTCCCTGTGTGTGTGTTTGTCTCAGTAAGCTAGGGAGAGAGTAGGTGGCTATCGTCCCTGTGCGTGTTTTGTCTCAGTAAGCTAGGGAGAGAGTAGGTGGCTATCTTCCCTGTGTGTGTGTTTGTCTCAGTAAGCTAGGGAGAGAGTAGGTGGCTATTTTCCCTGTGTATGTTTTGTCTCAAAATTATTCTAGTCTTCAGCATGAGATCTTCAAGTCATTAATTATGCTCACGGTAATGATGGTGTGATGTATTGCCACGTGTGTGTGTTGTTTGACATGCTAATGAGGTTAGCAGGAAATAACATTGAACTGGATTAAATAGGAAGTACTGCTGTGTTCTGATAGGTCAGTAGATAAACCAACGAGCAAGGTTTTGTGGTACTGTTGATATCTACACACGCACATGCGCACACACAGACACAGAGACACACAGAAAAACACACACACAAACACACACACACACACACACACACCAGGAGCCAGAGTAGAGAGGGATACCCGTAGCCCCAGCAGGTTTGATGAGATGACAGTGGACAAAGTGCTGGGAGCTCGGCTGTCAACCTGTCACTTACTGACAGATCTGCTGTTCATACGCAGTCCAGGCAACACCACAGAGAGAGTGTGGACTTGTGTGTTTGTGTGTGTGCCTATGTGTGTTTGTGTGTAAACCTATGTGTGTGTGTGTGTGTGTGTGTGTGTGTGTGTGTGTGTGTGTGTGTGTGTGTGTGTGTGTGTGTGTGTGTGTGTGTGTGTGTGTGTGTGTGTGTGTGTGTGTGTGTGTGCACGCGTACATTCTTCCACATGTGTGTGGGTATGAGAGAGAGCGATCGAGCCGTCAATACCCATTCTGATTTCTCACTCCAAACAGCATGTAGTTGAGCCCAGTACTGTAAATACATTATTCTGTATAGACCCTTTTCCAGTACACAACACATTGACTTCACACAGATGCTTGTGACTCTTGACGGCAGTAAGAAAGCCATCTCCATCTGTGCCCATTCAACACAGACTAGATTTACATTTGTATTACTTTTAAACAAAATAACTTTTTGGGGTTCTCGTACGCTTACAATGATGTTTTGATGCTCTTTAATATGTTTTACGTACTGGCCTCACGGCCTTCGTCAGAGCTTTTGACACATTGACAAGTTGAAACATAGCCTATAGATAATTAGTAGGCTGCGATTCAACACTCCAGAAACCTTCAGGAAACTAACAACTCAAAACATACAAACACAAACACACAGGTAGACACAAGTACACACAAATACACGCACACACACACGCTCACACACACACCTGTGCTTGGCAGATTGGTCCATCAAAACATATTTGATCACTAAGATGTGAGTGAGAATAACGTTTTGAAGCTTTCAGGATAGCCTTGATTTGAAGCTAGTGAGTGATTGAGGTGAAACGGTTTTAAGTTGATATCTTTATGAAAAGGAAAATAAAATGTGTGTATGTGCATGCGTGTGAGCGTGTGTGTGTGAAGAGAACAGGATGAACAGATGGCATCAGGCTGACAGACAGTGTGATGTGAAACGTCTCCATGACAATATCGTCACAATTATTAACGTTATTATAAAAATATATACATATTGCTTCATCATTTACGAAAAATCGAAACTCTGGTTCCAAAAAATATAGCAATATATGTTGTTAAAACCTTAAAAAACGAACAAACTTACTTTGAAATCAAAGACACTTTGTGAACACCAAAAACTAAAATAAAAGTTAAATTTAAAAGCCTAACAAACTGTATAAGCCGGAAACGGGCTTTCTCTCTGTTGTTGCAGGGCACTACTACGTGCCGTCACTTCCTGTTGAATCTGCAGACGTGTTGCTGTGCGTTTTGTTGCTGTGCGTTTTGCTGCCAACTTTACTTTACTTTGCTAGCTGACAACTTTACGTTTTTTGTTTTGTTTCTGTTTTTAATTACCGTTTATATTTTTAGTTTTTCCATCGCAACTTTTTTCCCTCATTCAACTTTTTCACTCCGGACGCTTTATCTGGACATGGTTCGTCAACACCTTCAACAGCCGAAGCTAAGTAGTAACATTAACATGATGTCTTCTAATTGCAGTCGCTGTACTCATAATATACAGGAGAACGATCGCCTTACGGCGAAAATAGCTGTGCTGCAAGCCCAGCTTCAGACGCAATCGTTAGGCAAGGGTAATTTCAGTGTAGGAAAGGAAGAAACAGCGTCTGTGCCACCAGTAAGTACAGATAGTAACGTTAGTATAAATCCCCCCGCACAGTCCCCGCAGCCGGACAACTTTCTCATGGCTTCTGGAGGGAAATGCTGTTGGAATGCTCAACCGGTGTCGCTCATTCAGCCGACAGAAACTTTCAACCGGTTTTCCCCATTATGTAGCGAGTCGGAGTCTGAGTCTGAGTCTTCTCTTGTCTCTACTCCTCCCGTTACGGGGTCTGAGACGCCGAAGGCTCCCACCGTTAGCTCTGACAAATTGAAAACCCTAGTCATTGGCGACTCCATTACCCGCAGTATTAGACTTAAAACAAATCACCCAGCGATCATACACTGTTTACCAGGGGGCAGGGCTACCGACGTTAAGGCTAATCTTAAGATGGTGCTGGCTAAAGCTAAATCTGGCGAGTGTAGAGAGTATAGAGATATTGTTATCCACGTCGGCACCAACGATGTTAGGATGAAACAGTCAGAGGTCACCAAGTGCAACATAGCTTCAGCGTGTAAATCAGCTAGAAAGATGTGTCGGCATCGAGTAATTGTCTCTGGCCCCCTCCCAGTTAGGGGGAGTGACGAGCTCTACAGCAGAGTCTCAGCACTCAATCGCTGGTTGAAAACTGTTTTCTGCCCCTCCCAAAAGATAGAATTTTTAGATAATTGGCCCTCTTTCTGGGACTCACCCACAAACAGGACCAAGCCTGACCTGCTAAGGAGTGACGGACTCCATCCTACCTGGAGGGGTGCTCTCATCTTATCTACCAACATAGATAGGGCTCTAACTCCTTTAGCCCCACAATGAAATAGGGTGCAGGCCAGGCAGCAGGCTGTTAGCCAACCTGCCAGCTTAGTGGAGTCTGCCAATAGCACAGTCAGTGTAGTCAGCTCAGCCATACCCATTGAGACTGTGTCTGTGCCTCGACCTAGGTTGGGCAAAACTAAACATGGCGGTGTTCGCCTTAGCAATCTTATTAGGATAAAGACCTCCTCCATTCCTGCCATTATTGAAAGAGATCGTGATACCTCACATCTCAAAATAGGGTTACTTAATGTTAGATCCCTCACTTCAAAGGCAGTCATAGTCAATGAACTAATCACTGATCATAATCTTGATGTGATTGGCCTGACTGAAACATGGCTTAAGCCTGATGAATTTACTGTGTTAAATGAGGCCTCACCTCCTGGTTACACTAGTGACCATATCCCCCGTGCATCCCGCAAAGGCGGAGGTGTTGCTAACATCTACGATAGCAAATTTCAATTTACAAAAAAAAAAATGGCGTTTTCGTCTTTTGAGCTTCTAGTCATGAAATCTATGCAGCCTACTCAATCACTTTTTATAGCTACTGTTTACAGGCCTCCTGGGCCATATACAGCGTTCCTCTCTGAGTTTCCTGAATTCCTATCAGACCTTGTAGTCATAGCAGATCATATTCTAATTTTTGGTGATTTTAATATTCACATGGAGAAGTCCACAGACCCACTCCAAAAGTCTTTCGGAGCCATCATCGACTCAGTGGGTTTTGTCCAACATGTCTCTGGACCTACTCACTGCCACAGTCATACTCTGGACCTAGTTTTGTCCCATGGAATAAATGTTGTAGATCTTAATGTTTTTCCACATAATCCTGGACTATCGGACCACCATTTTATTACGTTTGCAATCGCAACAAATAATCTGCTCAGACCCCAACCAAGGAGCATCAAAAGTCATGCTATAAATTCTCAGACAACACAAAAATTCCTTGATGCCCTTCCAGACTCCTTCTGCCTACCCAAGGACGTCAGAGGACAAAAATCAGTTAACCACTTAACTGAGGAACTCAATTTAACCTTGCGCAATACCCTAGATGCAGTTGCACCCCTAAAAACGAAAAACATTTGTCATAAGAAACTAGCTCCCTGGTATACAGAAAATACCCGAGCTTTGAAGCAAGCTTCCAGGAAATTGGAACGGAAATGGCGCCACACAAAACTGGAAGTCTTCCGACTAGCTTGGAAAGACAGTACCGTGCAGTACCGAAGAGCCCTCACTGCTGCTCGATCATCCTACTTTTCCAACTTAATCGAGGAAAATAAGAACAATCCAAAATTTATTTTTGATACTGTTGCAAAGCAGCATTTAAAAAGCAGCATTCCCCAAGAGAGGATGGCTTTCACTTCAGCAGTAATAAATTCATGAACTTCTTTGAGGAAAAGATCATGACCATTAGAAAGCAAATTACGGACTCCTCTTTGAATCTGCGTATTCCTCCAGGGCTTAGCTGTCCTGGATCTGCACAGCTCTGCGAGGGCCTGGGATCGGGAGAGACACTTAAGTGTTTTAGTACTATATCTCTTGACACAATGATGAAAATAATCATGGCCTCTAAACCTTCAAGCTGCATACTGGATCCTATTCCTACTAAACTGCTGAAGGAGCTGCTTCCTGTGCTTGGCCCTCCTATGTTGAACATAATAAACAGCTCTCTATCCACCGGATGTGTACCAAACTCACTAAAAGTGGCAGTGATAAAGCCTCTCTTGAAAAAGCCAAACCTTGACCCGGAAAATATAAAAAACTATCGGCCTATATCGAATCTTCCATTCCTCTCAAAAATTTTTGAAAAAGCTGTTGCGCAGCAACTCACTGCCTTTCTGAAGACAAACAATGTATACGAAATGCTTCAGTCTGGTTTTAGACCCCATCATTGCACTGAGACTGCACTTGTGAAGGTGGTAAATGACCTTTTAATGGCGTCAGACCGAGGCCCTGCATCTGTCCTCGTGCTACTAGACCTTAGTGCTGCCTTTGACACCATCGATCACCACATTCTTTTGGAGAGACTGGAAACCCAAATTGGTCTACACGGACAAGTTCTGGCCTGGTTTAGATCTTACCTGTCGGAAAGATATCAGTTTGTCTCTGTGAATGGTCTGTCCTCTGACAAATCAACTGTACATTTCGGTGTTCCTCAAGGTTCCGTTTTAGGACCACTATTGTTTTCACTATATATTTTACCTCTTGGGGATGTTATTCGAAAACATAATGTTAACTTTCACTGCTATGCGGATGACACACAGCTGTACATTTCAATGAAACATGGTGAAGCCCCAAAATTGCCCTCGCTAGAAGCCTGTGTTTCAGACATAAGGAAGTGGATGGCTGAAAACTTTCTACTTTTAAACTCGGACAAAACAGAGATGCTTGTTCTAGGTCCCAAGAAACAAAGAGATCTTCTGTTAAATCTGACAATTCATCTTGATGGTTGTAAAGTCGTCTCAAATAAAACTGTGAAGGACCTCGGCGTTACTCTTGACCCTGATCTCTCTTTTGACGAACATATCAAGACTGTTTCAAGGACAGCTTTTTTCCATCTACGTAACATTGCAAAAATCAGAAATTTTCTGTCCAAAAATGATGCAGAAAAATTAATCCATGCATTTGTTACTTCTAGGTTAGACTACTGCAATGCTCTACTTTCCGGCTACCCGGATAAAGCACAAAATAAACTTCAGTTGGTGCTAAATACGGCTGCTAGAATCCTGACTAGAACCAAGAAATTTGATCATATTACTCCAGTGCTAGCTTCCCTACACTGGCTTCCCGTTAAGGCAAGGGCTGATTTCAAGGTTTTACTGTTAACCTATAAAGCGTTACATGGGCTTGCTCCTACCTATCTTTCCGAGTTGGTCCTGCCGTACATACCTACACGTACGCTACGGTCACAAGACGCAGGCCTCCTAATTGTCCCTAAAATTTCTAAGCAAACAGCTGGAGGCAGGGCTTTCTCCTATAGATCTCCATTTTTATGGAACAGTCTGCCTACCCATGTGAGAGACGCAGACTCGGTCTCAACCTTTAAGTCTTTACTGAAGACTTATCTCTTCAGTAGGTCATATGATTGAGTGTAGTCTGGCCCAGGAGTGTGAAGGTGAACGGAAAGGCTCTGGAGCAACGAACCGCCCTTGCTGTCTCTCCAGGGCCGGTTCCCCTCTCTCCACTGGGATTCTCTGCCTCTAACCCTGTTACTGGGGCTGAGTCACTGGCTTGCTGGTGCTCTTTCATGCCGTCCCTAGGAGGGGTGCGTCACTTGAGTGGGTTGAGTTACTGACGTGAACTTCCTGTCTGGGTTGGCGCCCCCCCTTGGTTGTGCTGTGGTGGAGACCTTTGTGGGCTATACTCGGCCTTGTCTCAGGATTGTAAGTTGGTGGTTGAGGATATCCCTCTAGTGGTGTGGGGGCTGTGCTTTGGCAGAGTGGGTGGGGTTATATCCTTCCTGTTTGGCCCTGTCCGGGGGTTTCTTCGGATGGGGCCACAGTGTCTCCTGACCGCTCCTGTCTCAGCCTCCAGTATTTATGCTGCAGTAGTTTATGTGTCGGGGGGCTAGGGTCAGTTGGTTATACCTGGAGTACTTCTCCTGTCTTATCCAGTGTCCTGTGTGAATTTAAGTATGCTCTCTCTAATTCTCTCGTTCTCTCTTTCTCTCTGAGAACCTGAGCCCTAGGACCATACGTCAGGACTACCGGGCATGCTGACACCTTGCTGTCCCCAGTCCGCCTGGCCTTGCTGCTATTCCAGTTTCAACTGTTTCAGCCTGCGGTTACGAAACCCCTACCTGTCCCAGACCTGCTGTTTTCAACTCTTAATGATCGGCTATGAAAAGCCAACTGAGATTTATTCCTGATTATTATTTGACCATGCTTGTCATTTATGAACATTTTGAAAATCTTGGCTCTCTCTAATTTTCTCCTTCTCTCTTTCTCTCGGAGGACCTGAGCCCTAGGACCATACGTCGGAACTACCGGCCGTGGTGACTCCTTGCTGCCCCCAGTCCGCCTGGCCTTGCTGCTATTCCAGTTTCAACTCTTCTGCCTGCGGTTACGGAACCCCTACCTGTCCCAGACCTGCTGTTTTCAACTCTTAATGATCGACTATGAAAAGCCAACTGAGATTTATTCCTGATTATTATTTGACCATGCTTGTCATTTATGAACATTTTGAAAATCTTGGCTCTCTCTAATTTTCTCCTTCTCTCTTTCTTTCTCTCGGAGGACCTGGGCCCTAGGACCATGCGTCGGGACTGCCGCCCGTGGTGACTCCTTGCTGTCCCCAGTCCGCCTGGCCTTGCTGCTATTCCAGTTTCAGCTGTTCTGCCTGCGGTTATGGAACCGCCACCTGTCCCAGACCTGTTGTTTTTCAACTCTTAATGATCAGCTATGAAAAGCCAACTGAAAATTATTCATGATTATTATTTGACCATGCTTGTCACTTATGAACATTTTTGAACATCTTGGCATAGTTCTGTTATAATCTCCACCCGGCACAGCCAGAAGAGGACTGGCCACCCCTCATAGCCTGGTTCCTCTCTAGGTTTCTTCCTAGGTTTTGGCTTTTCTAGGGAGTTTTTCCTAGCCACCGTGCTTCTACACCTGCATTCTAGCTGTTTGGGGTTTTAGGCTGGGTTTCTGTACAGCACTTCGAGATATTATCTGATGTACGAAGGGCTATATAAAATAAAATTGATTGATTGATTGATATAGATACAAACATAGGAAACTGCTAATTAACCTTATTATGGTCGAGACATGAGTGTTGTCCATTACAGGTCACCCGTGATACAAGTCAGTATTCGACGTCCATCCATGTCTGAGGACGTCTGGAGATGATGTGGAAACAGGCCACTAGGGGCAACAGTGAGCGAAGTTACATTCAAGTAGGTTTAGTTTTATCAGGACATTGTGGATGGCAATGGCGGCTGGGCGGATGGGCATAAGCATAAGCATCTGGCTCTGGTTCCAAAGGTTGCATGTTTGAATCAAGTGCAGGAAATATGGTTTTGATATTTTGGTTTTAAGTCTATACCAAACCTTAACTGTTACCTTAACCATTCTGAGTTCATGCCTAACTTTAAGAATTCGGAGTAAAATGCCTGAATTTAAGTAAACGCTTAAACCTAATGTTAAATCATTTTACCTTTCACGTTTGGAACAACTTTGAAATTTGACATTTGAAAAACATGGATGAACGTCTAATTCTGATGTGAGACTTTGAGAGCTTGTTGTGTTGTACAAATGAAAGGCCAGTTGGTTTGTTTACTTCATTAGCAATTAGCAATCCATTAGCTAAAGCCTAGGCTGAGCAGCCATTGATTATGTGTTAATTATAGATAGATCTGGGCTGGGCTGGGGGAGCTAGCGCTTATCTTGCCTGGATAGCTCCTCCACCTCTCTGCTTAGAGCTGCTACTCTCAGATGCTCTGCTTGGCGCTGGGATAAAGTTATCATTACCGCCGAGTGTTGAAGTGAGTAAAATCACCTGTCCTCGGTTCCAACACTCACTACCGAGTTCCAAACTGCCTCTGGAAGCAACGTCAGCACAATAACTGTTCGTCTGGAGCTTCGTGAAATGGGTTTCCATGGCTGGGTCTAAGATCACCATGCGCAATGACAAGCGTCGGCTGGAGTGGTGTAAGGCTCACTGCCGTTGGACTCTGGAGCATTTCTCTGGAGTGATGAATCATGCTTCACCATCTGGCAGTCCGACGGACGAATCTGGGTTTGGATGCCAGGAGAAGGCTACCTGCCCGAATGCATATTGCCAACTGTAAAGTTTGATGGAGGAGGAATACTGGTATGGGGTTGTTTTTCATGGTTCGGTCTAGACCCCTTAGTTCCCTTAAAGGGAAATCTTAACGCTACAGCATACACTGACATTATAGACAATTCTGTGCTTCCAACTTTGTGGCAACATTTGGTTAAAGGCTCTTTCCTGTTTAAGCATGACAATGCCCCCGTGTAAAAAGCCAGGTCCATAAGGAAAAATGGTTTGCCAAGATTGGTGTGGAAGAACTTGACCGGCCTGCACAGAGCCCTGACCTCAACCCAATCGAACACCTTTGGGATGAACTGGAAAGCTGACTGCGAGACAGGCCTAAACGCACAACAGCGATGCCCGACCTCACTAATACTCTTGTGGCTGAATGGAAGCAAATCCCCGCAACAATGTTCCATCATCTAGTGAAAAGCCTTCCCAGAAGAGTGGAGGCAGTTATAGTAGCAAAGTGGGGACCAACTCCATTTTAATGCCCATGATTTTGGAATGAGGATGAGCAGGTGACCACACACTTTTGGTGATGTAGAGTATATATACTGTATATACAGTGCCTTTGGAAAGTTTTCAGACCGCTTGACTGTTTCCACATTTTGTTACGTTACAGCCTTATTCTAAAATGTATTTAATTGTCTTTTTCCCACATCAATCTATACACAATACCCCATAATGACAAAGCAGAAGCAGGTTGTTAGACATTTTTGCTAATTTATAAAAAATATAAAAAATGCAATATCACATTTACATAGTAAGTAATCAAACAGTTCACTCAGTACTTTGTTGAAGCACCTTTGGCAGCGATAACAGCATAGAGTCTTCTTGGGTATGACGCTTCAAGCTTGACACACGTGTATTTGGGGAGTTTCTCCCATTCTTCTCTGCAGATCCTCTTAAACTCTGTCAGGTTGGATGGGGAGCGTTGCTGCACTGCTATTTTCTCCAGAGATGATCGATCTGGTTCAAGTTCGGACTCTGGCTGGGCAACTCAAGAACATTCAGAGACTTGTCCCGAAGCCACTCCTGCATTGTCTTGGCTGTGTGCTTAGGGTCGTTGTCCTGTTGGAAGGTGAACCTTCGCCCAAGTCTGAAGCCCTGAGCGGTCTAAAGCAGATTTTCATTAAGGATCTCTGCATTTTGCTCTCTCTTCACCTTTTCCTCGATCCTGACTAGTCTCCCAGTCCCTGCCGCTGAAAAACATACCCACACCATGATGCGGCCACCACAATGCTTCACCGTAGGAATGGTGCCACGTTTCCTCCAGGCGTAACACTTGGCATTCAGGCCAAACAGTTCAATCTTGGTTGCATCAGACCAGGGAATCTTGTTTCTCATGGTCTGAGAGTCATTTAGCCTTTTACGGGGGCAGCCCGACACCGGTACACTTATGACAACATCCAACTCAAAGTGCAGGGCGCGAAATTCAAAATCAATTTTTTTTTAATATTTAACTTTCACACATTAACAAGTCCAAGACACCAGATGAAAGGTGCACATCTTGTGAATCAAGCCAACATGTCCGATTTTTAAAATGTTTTACAGGGAAGACAAAATATGTAAATCTAATAGCTAACCACGTTAGCAAAAGACACAACTTTTCACAACTCCATCAGTTTCTTACTCCATCAGGTGCTATCACAAATTCGACCAAATAAAGATATAAATAGCCACTAACCAAGAAACAAATTCATCAGATGACAGTCTGATAACATATGTATTGTATAGCATATGTTTTGTTCGAAAAATTTGCATATTTCATGTATAAACCATAGTTTACATTTCAGCTACAATCCGAAATTGCACCAAAAGCAGCCATAATATTTACAGACACCAACGTCAAATAGCTAATTACTCATCATAAAACATTTCTGAAAAATACATAGTCTGCAGCAATTGAAAGACAGGCATCTTGTGATTCCAAACAATATTTCCGATTTATTAAATGTTTTACAGCGCAAACAAAATGTATCGCTATATTAGCGTAGCTACAATAGACAGAAATAATTGGGCGCCCACGGCCAATTCACATGCACGACAGATATATGAAATAACATCATAAAATGGGTCTTACTTTTGCTGATCTTTCATCAGAATGTTGAAGAACGTGTCCTCTGTCCAGATGAGTCGTTGTTTCGATTCAGAATGGCAAATTTCCCTCTTCAATTAGCATTGGCACTAACCGAGTGGCATAAATTTCTCCAACGTAAACACAGTCAGAGGACGGAACACGGCAAAACTCCCGAATAAAGTTTCAATAATCTGATTAAACTATATTGAAAAAACATACATTACGATGATTTGGTCACATGTATCAAAAAAAATTCGAGCCGGAGACGTTAGCCGTTCGTTACCAAGGCAAAACAGAAGTCCATCCCACTTCCTCCAGAGTACCGGAAGTGGAGGGTCACGTCAAAGAAATAGGTTTTTTTCCACCACAGAACAAGATGAGCAGAAAAATTTATTCTCTGACATCCTCTTTACACCAATAGGAAGGCGTATAGAGTGTCAGCAGACTCCTAAGTATTAAGACCATGTATAGGCATCAGGTTGAAAAGAGCATCGATTTCTGACATTTTACTTCCTTGTCAGGAAAAGTGCTGCAGAAGGACTTCTGTTTCACTCAGAGAAATAATTCCAACTCTTTTAGAAACTAGAAAGTGTTTTCTATCCAAAAAGAATAATAATATTCATATTGTACGAGCAAGATTTGAGTAGGAGGCCGTTTGAAATGGGCACGATTTCACTGGCTACTCAACACTTTGCCTTGCAGCCATAAGAAGTTAAATCATGTTTCTCAAACGTCAAATTGAAGTGTTTGGTTACTACTCTGTATCTTTCCATGGTTAAGGTTAGGCATTAACTCTGAATGGTTGAGGTAAGGGTTAGGTTAGGGATAGGCTTAAAACAAGAATAACTTTCTATCACTGGATTCGAACATGCAAACTTTGTAACCTGAGGCAGATGCATGCATACACCCATCCACCATCCCCATGTGTAATGCGGTAGCTGTCAAAGCTCAGGAGAAAATCCAGATGCAGACAGTTTTGAAGTAACAAAAGTTTATTAAAAAAATGGGGAGAAGGCAAACGACAGGTCAAGAGAAGACAGAGCTCAGTAATCCAAAAAAAGAGTCTGAAAGGTACAAAACGTCAGGCAGGCTCAGGGTCAGAGCAGGCAGAGGTCAGTAATCCAGGGTGGTGTGACAAGGTACAGAACGGCAGGCAGGCTCAGGGTCAGAGCAGGCAGAATGGTCAAAACCGGGAAAACTAGGAAACAGGAACTAAAGAAAGACAGGAGCAGAGGGGAGAATGCTGGTAGGCTTGACGAAACAAAACAAACTGTCAACAGAGAATACAGGTATAAACACACTGGGGATAATAGGAAAGATGGGCAACACCTGGAAGGGGGGTGGAGGCAAGCAAGACAAGTAAAAACAGATCAAGGTGTGACACTAGCAAAACCAAAACCTACTTGATGGAAACATTGTTCACTGTTTCCCCTAGTGGACAGTTTCCACATCATCCCCCGACGTCCCGTAGACATGAATAGACGTCGAATATTGACTTGTATGAACTTCTTATGGCTGCAATCCCGCTAACGGGATCGATATGACAACAGTCAGTGAAAGTGCAGGGCGTCATATTCAAACAACAGAAATCTCATAATTAAAATTCCTGAAACATACATGTGTCTTATATCATTTTAAAGGTAATCTTGTTGTTAATCCCACCAAAGTGTCCGATTTCAAATATGCTTTTCAGCGAAAGCACTACAAACGATTATGTTAGGTCACCACAAAACCACAATAAGCACAGCCATTTTTCCAGCGAAATATAGCAATCAGAAAAAGCAGAAATAGAGATAAAATTTGATGATCTTCATCAGATGACACTCATAGGACTTCATGTTACACAATACATGCATGTTTTGTTTGATAAAGTTCATATTTATATAAAAAAATCTGAGTTTACATTGACGCGTTACATTCACTAGTTCCAAAAACATCAAGTGATTTTGCATAGCCACATCGTTTCAACAGAAAAACTCATCATGTCCAAAAGTGCCATAACAGTCAGTAGAAACATGTCAAACGATGTACTGAATCAATCTTTAGAATGTTGTTAACCTACATCTTGAATAACGTTCCAACCGGAGAATTAGATATTTTTTTTATTTTTTTTATTTCACCTTTATTTAACCAGGTAGGCTAGTTGAGAACAAGTTCTCATTTGCAACTGCGACCTGGCCAAGATAAAGCATAGCAGTGTGAACAGACAACAACACAGAGTTACACATGGAGTAAACAATAAACAAGTCAATAACATGGTAGAAAAAAGAGAATCTATATACAATGTGTGCAAAAGGCATGAGGTAGGCAATAAATCGAATAATTACAATTTAGCAGATTAACACTGGAGTGATAAATCATCAGATGATCATGTGCAAGAAGAGATACTGGTGTGCAAAAGAGCAGAAAAGTAAATAAATAAAAGCAGTATGGGGGTGAGGTAGGTAAATTGGGTGGGTAGTTTACAGATGGACTATGTACAGCTGCAGCGATCGGTTAGCTGCTCGGATAGCAGATTTTTAAAGTTGTTGAGGGAGATAAAAGTCTCCAACTTCAGAGATTTTTGCAATTCGTTCCAGTCGCAGGCAGCAGAGAACTGGAAGGAAAGGCGTCCAAATGAGGTTTTGGCTTTAGGGATGATCAGTGAGATACACCTGCTGGAGCGCGTGCTACGGGTGGGTGTAGCCATTGTGACCAGTGAACTGAGATAAGGCGGCACTTTACCTAGCATAGCCTTGTAGATGACCTGGAGCCAGTGGGTCTGACGACGAACATGTAGCGAGGGCCAGCCGACTAGGGCATACAGGTCGCAGTGGTGGGTCGTATAAGGTGCTTTAGTAACAAAACGGATGGCACTGTGATAAACTGCATCCAGTTTGCTAAGTAGAGTATTGGAAGCTATTTTGTAGATGACATCGCCGAAGTCGAGGATCGGTAGGATAGTCAGTTTTACTAGGGTAAGTTTGGCGGCGTGAGTGAAGGAGGCTTTGTTGCGGAATAGAAAGCCGACTCTAGATTTGATTTTGGATTGGAGATGTTTGATATGAGTCTGGAAGGAGAGTTTGCAGTCTAGTCAGACACCTAGGTACTTATAGATGTCCACATATTCTAGGTCGGAACCGTCCAGGGTGGTGATGCTAGTCGGGCGTGCGGGTGCAGGCAGCGAACGGTTGAAAAGCATGCATTTGGTTTTACTAGCGTTTAAGAGCAGTTGGAGGCCACGGAAGGAGTGTTGTATGGCATTGAAGCTCGTTTGGAGGTTAGATAGCACAGTGTCCAGGGAGGGGCCGGAAGTATACAGAATGGTGTCGTCTGCGTAGAGGTGGATCAGGGAATCGCCCGCAGCAAGAGCAACATCATTGATGTATACAGAGAAAAGAGTCGGCCCGAGAATTGAACCCTGTGGTACCCCCATAGAGACTGCCAGAGGACCGGACAACATGCCCTCCGATTTGACACACTGAACTCTGTCTGCAAAGTAGTTGGTGAACCAGGCAAGGCAGTCATTAGAAAAACCGAGGCTATTGAGTCTGCCGATAAGAATATGGTGATTGACAGAGTCGAAAGCCTTGGCCAGGTCGATGAAGACGGCTGCACAGTAATGTCTTTTATCGATGGCGGTTATGATATCGTTTAGTACCTTGAGCGTGGCTGAGGTGCACCCGTGACCGGCTCGGAAACCGGATTGCACAGCGGAGAAGGTACGGTGGGATTCGAGATGGTCAGTGATCTCTTTGTTGACTTGGCTTTCGAAGACCTTAGCTAGGCAGGGCAGGATGGATATAGGTCTGTAACAGTTTGGGTCCAGGGTGTCTCCCCCTTTGAAGAGGGGGATGACCGCGGCAGCTTTCCAATCCTTGGGGATCTCAGATGATACGAAGGAGAGGTTGAACAGGCTGGTAATAGGGGGTGCGACAATGGCGGCGGACAGTTTCAGAAATAGGGGGTCCAGATTGTCAAGCCCAGCTGATTTGTATGGGTCCAGGTTTTCCAGCTCTTTCAGAACATCTGCTATCTGGATATGGGTAAAGGAGAAGCTGGGGAGGCTTGGGCGAGTAGCAGCGGGGGGGGGCGGGGCTGTTGGCCAAGGTTGGAGTCGCCAGGAGGAAGGCATGGCCAGCCATTGAGAAATGTTTGTTGAAGTTTTCGATTATCACGGACTTATCAGTGGTGACCGTGTTATCTAGCCTCAGTGCAGTGGGCAGCTGGGAGGAGGTGCTCTTGTTTTCCATGGACTTTACAGTATCCCAGAACTTTTTGGAGTTAGAGCTACAGGATGCAAATTTCTGCTTGAAAAAGCTGGCCTTTGCTTTCCTGACTGACTGCGTGTATTGGTTCCTGACTTCCCTGAACAGTTGCATATCGCGGGGGCTCTTCGATGCTATTGCAGTTCGCCACAGGATGTTTTTGTGCTGGTCGAGGGCAGTTAGGTCTGGAGTGAACCAAGGGCTATATCTGTTCTTGGTTCTGCATTTTTTGAACGGAGCATGCTTGTCTAATATGGTGAGGAAGTAACTTTTAAAGAATGACCAGGCATCCTCAACTGACGGGATGAGGTCAATATCCTTCCAGGGTACCCGGACCAGGTCGATTAGAAAGGCCTGCTCGCAGAAGTGTTTTAGGGAGCGTTTGACAGTGATGAGGGGTGGTCGTTTGACCGCGGACCCGTGGCGGATACAGGCAATGAGGCAGTGATCGCTGAGATCTTGATTGAAGACAGCAGAGGTGTATTTTGAGGGTAAGTTGGTCAGGATAATGTCTATTAGGGTGCCCATGTTTACGGATTTAGGGTTGTACCTGGTGGGTTCCTTGATGATTTGTGTGAGATTGAGGGCATCAAGCTTAGATTGTAGGACTGCCGGGGTGTTAAGCATATCCCAGTTTAGGTCACCTAACAGGACAAACTCTGAAGCTAGATGGGGAGGGATCAATTCACAGATGGTGTCCAGGGCACAGCTGGGAGCTGAGGGGGGTCGGTGGCAGGCGGCAACAGTGAGAGACTTATTTCTGGAGAGATTAATTTTTTTAATTAGAAGTTCGAACTGTTTGGGCATAGACCTGGAAAGTACGACAGAACTTTGCAGGCTATCTCTGCAGTAGATTGCAACTCCTCCCCCTTTGGCAGTTCTATCTTGACGGAAAGTGTTATAGTTGGGTATGGAAATCTCAGAGTTTTTGGTGGCCTTCCTAAGCCAGGATTCGGACACGGCAAGGACATCAGGGTTGGCAGAGTGTGCTAAAGCGGTGAGTAAGGCAAACTTAGGGAGGAGGCTTCTGATGTTGACATGCATGAGGCCAAGGCTTTTTCGATCACAGAAGTCAACAAATGAGGGTGACTGGGGACATGCAGGGCCTGGGTTTACCTCCACATTGATTGACTTCAGTTGAGCGATGGAACGGAGCTGCCTATCACGTGAACGCGCATGGTCAAAGCATGGTCAGCTCGTGGCAGTGGTGACTAATTCCTTTCTCCTTCGGCCCCCCTTCACATTAGAGTCATCAGACAAAGTTCTATTGACTGTTGACATCTAGTTGAAGCCGTAGGAAGTGAAAAACTCATCAATATCTCGCTGTATTTTCAATGAGAGCTTGGTTGAAAATTTGCCACCCTCAGAAAAAATCCAAACAGGAAGTGGAACTTCTCAGGTTTTTGCCTGCCATATGAGTTCTGTTATACTCACAGACATAATTCAAACAGTTTTATAAACTTCAGACTGTTTTCTATAAAATACTAATACTAATATGCAAATATTAGCAACTATGACTGAGGAGCAGGCCGTTTACTCTGGGCACCTCTGTGCACTTTTCATCCAAGCTACTCAATACTGCCCCTGCAGCCATAAGAAGTTAATGTTTGTGCATGTTCCATCTCACCCTCCTGAGCCACCCTCCCCATCCCAGACTAAAGCTCCCCATGCTGGGCTAAAATTTGCCTCATCTCCGCCACTCCCCTCAGCTCCACAGCTGTGACTAATACCCCTGCTGTTCCCACTCCCACAGTGCAGGCATCCACAGCCCAGACTGCCATCACACCCCCCTTTCGCAGACTGCCACCAGAGCCCTGGTGTCACAGTCAGGCCATATGGCTGAGGCATTCAGGGACTGAGTGAGTGTGTGTGTGTGTGTGTGTGTGTGTGTGTGTGTGTGTGTGTGTGTGTGTGTGTGTGTGTGTGTGTGTGTGTGTGTGTGTGTGTGTGTGTGTGTGTGTGTGTGTGTGTGTGTGTGTGTGTGTGTGTGTGTGTGTGTGTGTGTGTGTGTGCGCGTGTTAGGCTGGGCCACAGTAGCATTTGGAGAATGGCAGCGAAGGTACTAGTGTCAGTATTTTACATTTCTGATTGTGATTACATTACAGTCAACTGGGCAAAGGCCATCGACTCACATGAAGCCCATAACTGGGAAGAGAGAGTGTGTGCGTTTGTAGTTTGTGTGTTTGTGTATGTCCCGTGATATCAGGTGGTGTCCGCAGTCCTGTCCTATCTGTAAACCCCCTGGCACACACACACACATCACTCCTGGCGCTAACCAAATCAGTGCCATGTGTCTCTCATAGTGATGACACCCCCCAAAGGGACAGACAGATTTCCCCCGCCAGGGGGTTGAGGGAATCAGAGTATGATGTATGACACCAAGTCACACAACTACACACACATGCCCAAACAGGCCAGCACACACATACATATACAGTTTTTATCTGCCCAACACAATTACACAAACACACTGGCTATAGATGCTGTGCATTATGCTGTTCATGTTAACTATACCATTAAAGAGGACCCTAGTACAGCCTCCTGCATTCTCTACAGGCTGACCAGGGACTCATAAACCTGTGTTTGTGTGCGTGTGTGTGTGTGTGTGTGTGTGTGTGTGTGTGTGTGTGTGTGTGTGTGTGTGTGTGTTTGTGTGTGTGTGTGTGTGTGTGTGTGTGTGTGTGTGTGTGTGTGTGTGTGTGTGTGTGTGTGTGTGTGTGTGTGTGTGTGTGTGTGTGTGTGTGTGTGTGTGTGTTATTGAGAGAGTATGAGTGTGTTATTGAGAGAGTGTGTTTGTGTGATTGAGAGAGTGTGTGTTTGTGTTATTGAGAGAGTGTGAGTGTGTTATTGAGAGAGTGTGTTTGTGTTATTGAGAGAGTGTGAGTGTGTGTGTTATTGAGAGAGTGTGAGTGTGTGTTATTGAGAGAGTGTGTGTTTGTGTTTGTGTTTTCTATCTCTCTCTCTCTCTCTCTCTCTCTCAGCCCCTCCATAGTGAGTGTATAATTATTACTATGGTATGATAAAGCCATTAACATCAGCACAGAGAGACAATACAGACATGTTTAAATAGTAGAGCAATTTCCCACTGTTACACTCATTTCATGCTTTGACAATTCACAGAGGAATCAATTCAAAGAGGAATCAATTCACAGAGAAATCAATTCACATAAGAGTAATGTAAAACAAAAGAACAATTCTCACTTCTGAGAAAAAGAATATGTTGGTCTCTCTTCTCCTTTATTATGTTCTGTTCATTTCTCATTGTCTCTTTCTTTCTCTCTCTTTTTCTTTCTCTCCCTTGCTCTCTCTCTCCCTTGCTCTTTCTCTCCCTTGCTCTCTCTCTCCCTTGCTCTCTCTCCCTTGCTCTCTCTCTCCCTTCCTCTCTCTCTCCCTTGCTCTTTCTCTCCCTTGCTCTCTCTCTCCCTTGCTCTCTCGCTCCCTTGCTCTCTCGCTCCCTTGCTCTCTCGCTCCCTTGCTCTCTCGCTCCCTTGCTCTCTCTCGCTTATACACAGACACACACACCTGAACGATAGACATTTTGCAGCACATAAATCTACAGAGATGTTTCATTAGACTATTGTCCTTGCCGTCACGCAACATATGAATATTCAAAAGGGCATGAGAGCAGCTTCACTGAAATACACTGTACACCAAGTGTTTATGTTTGTGTTTATGCTGTGTGTGTGCGTGCGTGCGTGTGTGTGTGCGTGTGTGCGTGCGTGCGTGTTCTCCTTCCTCTGAATTATTGCCCTTGTCCCCATGGCATAGGACTTTATTTTGGGAATATTCCTATAAATCATTTTGTCATTTACACAGCCACTGTTATTCTGGACAACACTGATTTGGAATGAGGTGGCGTTTTATAAATAAACGCATGTTGAGGGTGTGTGTCTGTGTGTGTGTGTAGGGGGGTTAACACATACGTTTCCCCTACCTGCGGTGACACGACCATAACTCACCCTACGCCACTGAGCCCACTGAGTTATGACAAATCCTCAGTGGAGAAACAGGGTATGTGTGTTTTGTGTTTCTGTGTGTGGTGTGTGTGCTTGCTTGTGTATGTCTGTCTGTCTCTGTGTGTGTGTGTGTGTGTGTGTGTGTGTGTGTGTGTGTGTGTGTGTGTGTGTGTGTGTGTGTGTGTGTGTGTGTGTGTGTGTGTGTGTGTGTGTGTGTGTGTGTGTGTGTGTGTGTGTGTGTGTGTGTGTGTGTATGTATGTGTGTGTGTGCTTGCTTGCTTGTGTATGTCTGTCTGTGTGTGTTCCCATGTTTTTCAGAAATCCAGGTTGGAAGATTCCCGGAATCAGGAGGGAATATGCAGGAAACCCTGAATCTTTCAACTTCTGGTTCAGATTGTTGCAACACGAAACACAGAACAGTTAGTCTATGTACTATTTGATGTTGGAATATAAAGAGCAGTTCAGCACTTCTCCATTCTTTGGAGGGCAGGTATGTATCTCTGTCATTCATCGATAAATTAAGTGTGAGGGAGAGAGTGTGAGTGTGTGTGTGTGTGTGTGTGTGTGTGTGTGTGTGTTTGTGTGCGTGTGTGTGTGTGAGTGTGTGTGTGTGTGCATGTGTGTGTGTTTGTGTGTGTGTGTGTGTGGGTGTGTGTGTCTGTGTGTGAGTGTGTGTGTGTGTGCATGTGTGTGTGTTTGTGTGTGTGAGTGTGTGTGTGTGTGCATGTGTGTGTGTTTGTGTGTGTGTGTGTGTGTGTGTACGCAAGCTTGTTTGTATGTTTGTACAGAGAGACCGCTTACCCCTTCAAAGTGGGAGGATACATATGCAAATAAAAGATGACTGGTCATTGGTCAGAATAATCTGATCAGCTTGTGATGTCATGCTGTGGGTCAAAAACTAAGGATGATGTGGAAACCGGACACTAGGTGCAACAGTGAGTACTGTTATCTTCAAGTAGGTTTTGGTTTTGTTAGGTTGTTGTGGACGGGGATGGTGGATTGGCATAAGCAGAAAGTTAAGTTAAAAAGTTAAATATATTTTTGCTTTAAGCCTATCCCAAACCTTAACCCTTACTTAACCATTCGGTGTTACAACCTGAAGAATTTGGAGTTAATGCCTGAACTTAACGTTAAACTTTGGCGTTTGGAACCACTTCGAAATGTTATGTTTGAGAACATAGATGAACGTCTAATTCTGATATGAGACTGTGAGAGCTAGTTGCTCTCTTCCCCATAAATATATTTCCTTCTATCTCTTCTTCTCTCTATCCCTCCATCTCTCTGTCTTTCTCGCTCGCTCTCTCTAGACTGGGTAATCTGAGCTCACTACAGGAAGGAATCGATACGAGTACGGAAAGAGAACAGACAGACCCATTCAACTTTACGTGAGAGAGAGAGAGAGAGAGAGAGAGAGAGAGAGAGAGAGAGAGAGAGAGAGAGAGAGAGAGAGAGAGAGAGAGAGAGAGAGAGAGA
This sequence comes from Salvelinus fontinalis, assembly GCF_029448725.1. Classification (NCBI taxonomy): domain Eukaryota; kingdom Metazoa; phylum Chordata; class Actinopteri; order Salmoniformes; family Salmonidae; genus Salvelinus; species Salvelinus fontinalis. The sequence goes on along the minus strand of NC_074679.1, from coordinate 19,020,751 downwards.
GAGAGAGAGAGAGAGAGAGAGAGAGAGAGAGAGAGAGAGAGAGAGCGAGAGATCAAAGGATCAAGAAATGGAGAGAGGGAGATTTAGGCACTGGAGAAGGAGTGGAAAAAAGAAAAGGGTGGGTATGAGAGAGAGAGCGAGAGAACAGAGGTAAATACATAGGAGAGAATAGAACAGAAAGCTGATTGGATGCCTCCTTCTGTTTGGTGTTTCACTGCATGGGTTTTATATGAAAGGTGTAATCCCCTTGAATTGTATAAATGCAAATTCACACCCTCTCTATCTCTCTACTTCTATCTGTACTGAAAAGACACACACACACACACACACACACACACACACACACACACACACACACACACACACACACACACACACACACACACCCAGATCACCTGGAGTCAGAGCTGACAGAGATGTGTTAAGGCAGAGATCTGCGGCACTTTCACTTCTACATGCTTGTGCGCCCTGGTGTGTGTGTGTACTCCCATCAACAACAATTACAGCAGTCAGTGTCCGATGCCTTCAGACAAGCTCAAGTACCCTGGCATCCCACTTCCTCCCCACCCCACCCCTTCCTACCCCCTTTCACCCAACAACCCCCTCAACCCTTCACCACACACCCCTCTCACCCCCCATAGCCCTCCATAGCCCCCCCACCCCCCCACCCCCCTGCCTCAAAACCTCTTCCCCCACACCCTTCTCCCCACAAAAGCCCCAACAACTAAATGTCACGGCCATTGGAAAAAGAGGACAAGGTGCAGCGTGGTGAGCGTACATTTTCTCTTTTATTCAAAATGACGCCGACAAAACAATAAACAATACAGAACAAACCGTGAAGCTCAAAGGCTATGTGCCAAAAACAAAGTCAACTTCCCACAAAGACAGGTGGAAAAAAGGGCTACCTAAGTAAGGTTCTCAATCAGAGACAACGATAGACAGCTGCCTCTGATTGAGAACCACACCCGGCCAAACACAAAGAAATACACAACATAGAACATAGAATACCCACCCCAACTCACGCCCTGACCAAACCAACATAAAGACATTAAACGGATCTCTAAGGTCAGGGCGTGACACTCACAGCCCCCGCTCTACCCACTAGGGTTAGTCTTGCACCCCCCTGGCAGACCTGGGCTTTGCCATTCTCAACCTCTTTGTGGTGATTATTCCCTGCATGGTAGAAAGCGACAAGGGAAGTGTATTGCTCACACAGTCTCTCTCACACACACAAAGGTGCGCGAGGTGACAAGGGAAGTGTATAATACCCGATACACAATCCTCTATCACCGCTTTTACAGTTTCCTACTTAATTAACCAACCGGGGGAGGAAGGGAGACAGGAGGGTGTTGAGGAGAGGGGAGGGTGAGATTATAAAAGGGAAAATTTGGGTGGAGGGGGATGCAATGCCTTGTAGGATATTTTGTGTGATGTGTGATTTCTTTTGATGATTGTCTTAACAAGAGGTGGGGCTCAATACTATACAGATACTTTCCAGATACTATACAAATACTATACAGATACTATACAAATACTTTACAGATATTATACAAATACTATACAGATACTATACAAATACTATACAAATACTATACAGATACTATACAGATACTATACAGATACTATACAAATACTATACAGATACTATACAAATACTATACAGATACTATACAAATACTTTACATATACTATACAAATACTATACAGTTACTGTACAAATACTATACAGATACTATACAAATACTATACAGTTGTGATACTGACACAGTAGCATACATAAAACATACATAACCCACTGTTTATTTATTTATTTATTTCACCTTTATTTAACCAGGTAGGCTAGTTGAGAATAATTTCTCATTTACAACTGCGACCTGGACAAGATAAAGGCCGTTCCTAGGCCGTCATTGAAAATAAAAATTGCTCTTAATGACTTGCCTAGTTAAATAAAGTTTAAAAAAAATTAATACTAATAATAATAATATTTGTGACACATTCCATTTTCTTAAATAACTTGTTTAATATTACTCTGAATTAATAATTGTGTATAGGAAAGGTAGTTCTGTTAATTATACTCACATTTTTTAGTTTTTTATTTAACCTTTACTTTCATTTGGAAAGTCAGTTAAGAACAAATTCTTATTGACAATGACGGCCTAGGAACAGTGGGTTAACTGCCTTGTTCAGGGGCAGAACAACACATGTTTACCTTGTCGGCTCAGGGATTCGATCCAGCAACCTTTCAATTACTGGCCCAACGCTCTAACCACTAGGCTACCTGAATTAATCTGTTCCATAATATTTATTCTCATCTCCTTTTCTCTCCTCTCATCTCCCCCCTTTTCTCTGTCTTTTTTGGTGGCCTCTTTCCCTGTCATCCTACACTCCTCTTCTGATTGAGAGAGACAGAGCAAGAGAGGGAGAGAAGATCACACTTTATTTAGATAGATGCTCTACAGATGGTCAAACTATCAACAAACTATCTGTTGATAAGCAACTACTTGCTACTGTTAAGGTTAGGGTTAAGGGTTAGTAAATAGTTAGTTGAAATATTACTGATAGTCTGTAGAACATCTACAGATGGACTATCCAAATAAAGTGTTACCAGGGAGAG